>NW_011500144.1:116467-149874 GCF_000495115.2 Populus euphratica | reverse complement strand
CCCACTCCTCTGACCTCTCATTGGTTGTCGCTTCTGTTTGTCTTTTCTCTTCCTGCTCTGTAGCATAGCTTCTGAAGCCGGGTCCGCAATCGACTCGGCTCGATCATTTCGAATCAATTCTTAGTTTCTTTTATAAATAAAATAAAATAATATTATTTTTATTGGATTAATACAAGTTCTCATATTAAGCCAGCCGAGTTTTAAACAGGTGGCAAACAAACGACGAATGCAAGGGGAAAAATGAGGATGATTCGAAGAGAGCAAACAAAAATACTAAAGCTCGCGCGTGAGGTTCTAGCCTAGCAGTGAGAGGGATTTGTTCTTTTTCTTCGCACCTGGATTCGAGATTTATTACGCACGCCTGTCACACCGTGATGTCTTACCTATTCATTGGGCTTGTAGAATATTTAGTGGACCATAAGATTAGTCATAGTACATGTAAACTGGCCGGACACCCTATATAAATAAATAAATAAAATACTAAAGCTCAATCATTGCTACTTGTCTCCTCCATATTTCATTTGTTGAAAAAACAACTAAAATATAGCGTATATTCTATCTATATTATATTATACTATTAATACGAAAGTATACGCATTGGACGCCTCGCCTTTTCTTTTGTTGCTGCCAATTAGCATTTTTCCTGCCCTTATAATATACAGCTTGATTACAGGGATATTAACCTACGACATTAAAAAAAGATTAATATGCTTATTAAATCGGCTTATAAAATAACTGAGATGGTTGTAACGTGCAGGGGACAGCTGAGGTCGCAAGTTTGAGAATTTTAATTTAAAAAAAAAATAAAAAATAAACAACAAACTACCCATCTCTTCCATAATAATAAAAATAAAAACAAGATAGGATGATGGGATAGGCCTCAAAGCCTGCACGCTATGGGCCATTAGGCCTAGCTATTTAATGTTTTATTTTGAACTTATTTATTTGTTAAAACATAATTTTTTTTAAAAATAAATTATTTTTTAATATTTTATAATATAATAAAAAATAAGTTAAAAAATACGTTTCAGTGTTTGGTTATATTATAAAAAATAAACTAGAAAATAACTTATTAATATTATATTTTTTTCACTTTGATTAAAATAATGATGAACAAAACTTACAAATTAAAAAGTTGAATGAGAATGAAATTGAAAAAAATATAATTTTATAAATTATCTTAAATAAAATAAATAATAATTAAAATAATAGAGATCAAATCTAAAAAATAAAAAAAATAAAAGATGGAGAAATTAAAATAATAATAATTATCATTTCATATATTATTTCAAATAAAATAAGTAATAATTAAAAAAATGAGGATCAAATTTGATAGATAAAAAAATTTAATTGAAAAATAATAAGAAAAAATTAAATAAGGATTATAAAAATAAGAATTAAAGTTACTATAAAAATTAATTCTATATGTGTATATGTGTGTGTGTTTCTTGTGTTTATTTGCTATTATGAAAGTTGATTAACGAAAAACATTTTAAATGATATATATAAGTTTGGATCGTTAACCAACTTTTATAATAGCAAACAAACACAAGAAAGTTTGAAAAGTGATTTTTCAAAAATTACCTTTTAGAAAACATACACATCCTTTCTTTTATTTTTTTATTTTTTTTCCTGTTTTGTGGACACTCTCGAAAAAAAATTACTACATTCTTTTACTTTTTATTGTTTTACATTATTCTTAAAAACTATTATAATTTATTATTTGAATTTTAATAATCCTTCTCAATTATTATATATCTTATTTGAAAATAATAAAATTAATAACAAAATTCTCATGAAAATTCAATTGATATTAGTTTTTTATTATCAAGATTTTAAAATTGATTTATAACATAATTTTACCATATATATTATTTTTATTTTATTTTTTAATTGCACAAAATAGGACATGTTATTTTTTTTTTGCTAGCTTTCTTTAACAATTATAAACTATTGTTTTAACAAAAATAATTTTTCTAGTTAGAAACAATTTTTTTAGTAAAAACATTGTGTTTGCTATGATAAATAAGAATTACGTTAATCGAAAAACTTATCTCGATGAAAAAAATTCAAACCGATAGTGTTTTTGGATTTAATAATTGTGTCAAAGAATTTCATGAGTCTCGAAAATCTTTTTACATTTAAGAAAATCTTTGTCCGCTATATTGTAGCATTACCATACGAACTAGTAATTAACTAGTTTTTGTGCAATTTAGTTATGTTATAATAAAATTAGTTATCTTTAAGAAATAAAACGATTTAAATTCTAAAATAAAATATTTTATTTGATGAATTTTTATTTTTAATTATTGTATTTTTGAATAAAAAATTAAAGGTCATTAAAATAAATATATGTTAAATATCAGTCAAGTCATTTGAATTAAAGAGAGAATAATATATCTGATCAATCAAAACTCTTTGTCCTTGTTCATTTATTTCATTTTTGTTTTGAAAAGAAAAAACAATTATCATGATTTGAATTGCAAGATTTAATTAAAAAAAATCATGCCCAATAATTTATACATGATAAAAAAATAATTAATTTAAAACAAGCATGTAAAAAATTGACAATAAAAAAATAAATATTTTATTTTCAATTAATATTCCTGAATATAATGTTTTATAAATTTTGCATAGTGAGATTATATATAATAATTCACAGAGTAATTGTTAATGTTATTATAAAAAAAATATTTATAAGCTATGACAAAACTGGATGGTATTTTAAATAGAATTTTAATTATTTTATTTATATTGAATTTTATTTAAAAAAAACAATTGAAAGGTAGTATAAAGAGGCCTCAAATGGTACAGCTATGATGATTGGATTGCGCACCAAACCTGAAAAAAAAAGCCTCAAAGTATCCAAGCTTGCAATTCTAGGTCCATATGTTTATCCTTTTTTTTTAATTAAATAAAAAATTTATCATCACCTATCACCTAGTTCAATTTTCGATCATATTTAATGGTCAAAGAGTCAAGTTTTGGGTTCTTAGACTCAAAAAATCTATTTTTAATTTGTTTACACCTAAAAATATTCTAGAAATCCAAAATGTTATTTTTAAATTCAAGCACCATAAGATTGGTTCAAATATAAATAAAAAGGATATATTTTAAAAAAATATATATTTTTTGAGCTTGGATCTATGTTTTCCACCAAGATAAAAGTTTTAAACCACCTTTATAGAATTTAACTCTCCAAGACAAATCTATTGACATTATAATTGATTTTTTTTCATTGTTCAAAGTGGTTAATCATATATTTTCTCTTTCCTCCTCATTTTCTAGTAACTTTCTCTTTTTCCTTTCAATATATAGGGATCCAAACATAAACAAAATAAAATGTAGGATCTAAACATAACAAATCTTGAATAATAAACACCAAATAATAAAAGTAAAAAACTATAGGGACTAAACTATAGTTTTTTATGCCTTTTATATCGTAAAAATAAAATGCTTATTTTAAAAAAAATTAGTCTTTTTTTAAAAACAAATTAAAATTCCCTTTCATAAAATTCATGCCTCATTCACGCAAGGAATATTCTCTTAGATTTCAAGCATGTGGTAAATTACAAATAAAAACAAATTACAACATATAAATTGATATAAACAAGTAAAAAATAAAATTATAAAAAAACATATTGAGGATAAAAATACACTAATGTAGAATGAACAATGTTATTTCTAGTGATCATATAGAAAACTCACAGTAACAGTAGGTTTTGTTTTTTTTTTTTACATTTTAATAATGAAATTACATATTAAACATGAATTTATTATATATTATGATTACAAATTTAAAAGGGGTTATATACTTGGTATTTAATATAGTTATGCCACTTGTATTAAGTGCATTAAAGGGAAAAAGAAACAAATATTTAATAAAAAAATTAATGCTTTTGCCACAAATGATTTAAAAAATAATATTTTATTGGTCATGTTTGCAGTTCCCAACTAGCTTTAGTGATCATACCTTGTTACAGGGCTATACTATTTTGTTTTATCAAAACTTTATGTTCAACCACTATAAGTGTATTTTGAAAAAAAAAATATGATTCAAGTTATAAACCTAATTAGGTTGAATAAACTAACTTTATTTTAATTAGATGAAAAAAAATGATAATAGAATAATCAAATTTTTATAAAAAATTATTAGAATAACTTAGGAAATTTTATTTTTTTTAAATGGGACAAATGATGTACATCAATTCACGTCCCATTAAATATGAAAAAATAAAATGGGGAAAAACACATAAAAAATGGTCTTCGCTAACCCGAGTTAGGATGAAAAAATTGTAGCCTTAGTAATCAGGGTCGAGCCAACTTGAGATATCCTGTCAAAACCATAATACAATATTTTAGTTTGAATGGTGAAATTGAAAAAAAATCAATTTAATAAAAAGATTAAATTTTTTTTTGAAAAATAAAGATCAAAATTGATATAAAAAATAATAGGGCATTTATAATCTATGAGTCTTGTCTTTTTATGGAGAGAAAGGAAAAAAGTATAACTTTTTCAAAAAATTCCTAAGAAAGTGCTGGGCTCGAGTAAGGTTCCTAAGCCTTTTAAAGATGAAAAATAGTTCAAAATGCATTGCCTATACTCAAGCATGTTAGGCTCGACATGTGTACCCACTCTTGAATGTGTTGGGCTCGGGGGGTGCTAAAGCCTAAAAAGATAATAGGGTGCATACCGAGCACCAGTTGAGTATCACACCCAGAACCAATTAGGTGTGTTACGTCTAATGCATAGGCTTGGGATCTTACCTGAGCCCATCTCTTTAGGAGCCGGGCTTAGGCTCATTGCCCAAACATATGCTCTTTGGGTGTTTTCTTTGGGCTTTTGTAGATTTTTTATGTTCGTTTTGGGTTTTTTTTAATCCATAGTAGCCCTTAAAGTCGTTGTGATATTAATCCACAAAACTTGTAAAAATTCATAGTTACAATGGTGAGTTCATTTAATTTTTTTTAAATAAGAAAATAGGGTTGAACCCCCAAGTAAGAAACTATAAAATCTGTGTATAAGGGTATGCACCATGCTTGAAAAAAATACTAAATATGTAAAGGGGAGTCATGGAGGAACCCATACTTAAAAAGATTCTTAGAAGAGTCGAAGTGAGATATAAATAACTCTATACTTAAAATATTTTTTTAAGAGGTCATATCATACTTAAAAAGATTTCTAAGTAGTTAAGAGGAGCCATAGAGAGTGAACTTATACTTATAAAAATTTCTAAGAGGTTGGAGAGAATCCAAGAATGGTAACTCATGGAGACGATCATACTTAGAAAAAAATTTAAAGGGTTGAGAGGAACTTATGAAAGGTAAGCCTACATTTAGAAAAAAATTTAAGAAGCTGTGAGAAACTCATGAAGGGAAATTCTATTACATCCTTTGGAGTGTGGTCACACTGTAGTTTGGAAGGTATGTTATCTATATAGGATGACATGAGGGCTTAAAAGCCCATAGAAGGTTGGTAGCCTCCCTATTGATGGCGTGGGGGTTAAGAGTCTCCATATTGAAGAGTGGTGCTAGTTCGAGATTGTATTAGAGAGGCGGGAGATCTAATATCAACTTTTTAAGAAATGGAGAGAGACCTTTACACATCTTCTAAAGAATGAGGCTCCCAGATCAACCTTTTAAAAATTAGTGAGAGGTCCTTAAACATCATCTAGAGAATGTGAGATTCCAAATCAATCTCTCGTGGATTAGTAAGAGGATCATAGGCACTACCTAAAAAATGTGTTGGTCCAAGACTGTGTTGAAGATTTGTGCATAGGTAATGTATGTCAAACATATAATATATTTATTTAAAAAAAAACTCACATTCCCTCTTATAATTGTGCATCCCGAGAAGATCCAAGTGATAATTATGAGGGAGATTTTTCCAAACATGTTATGGAGTTGAGAGGTGCTAGTCTTGGCTGCCTTAATAATCTTGAATGGGTGATCCTATTTTGATTCAAGGGGATAATAAATCCTTAGGATACACCAAATACTTATGTATTAGTTCCTCATGATTCTTTATTAAGCTTTTATTTCTACTAGAAAAATAATTTTGTTGGAAAGGTCTATATTAGTTGTCCATATAATGATGATAAGGCCCATGTTGTCATGAATCAACCTCTTCCACATATATGTGATTTTTCATTACTTGTTTTACATTGAGCAAGTTTATATCGGGCAAGGCAAAAAGTTTTCTCAGAAGGCATGCTTCTTTTCCCTTTTTATCAAGGCCTTTAAGGCTACTAACTCGATTAATTCTTCTACTTTAAGCATTTCTTCTTTGAACCTCTTTAAATACATCCATGTAGAATCACTTTTTTGTTAGATAATGTCAAATAGCTTTGTAAAGCTTTTTTGGATAGGTATGTTGGTGTTGAAGCATGTCATAGCTTAACGCAAAGGTTAATGAACCCTTCGATGAAATTTGACTCTAAATTATTATACCAAGCACATGCAAACCCTTGAAAGTCAAAACATTATATGGATGATTTTGCACATTGAGTCACTATCATGAATGACCAACTCTAAACTTCTATACATTTTTTGTACATACTTTCTCGAGTTAGCCAGACCATTATAATTGTCAAGACTCATGTTTTGTGAAAATGGAGTCCTTAAGGAGTTGAGTATTCAATGCTCATTTAGATAAAGGAGAACATCTAATGATGGGATGATAGTCATTCTCTCAGGTATTTTTATGTACAGACCTTTTTTTAGTCCCTTATATGTTAGGCTTTTCGGATCCTGGGTTGTTTGGCATAGGAAAATGGTTACAATAATTAGTGTACATCTTATGATAGTTAGAGGGAGGGCATTCGGAGTATCAACATTGTATATGGGTATTTCAATAACACAAATAACCCCTTGATGAACTCTCAAGATTGTTATTATGTTTAGTTTTTTTGGGTTGTGTAATTATTTACGGGCACTTAGTGTGATTGGTGGTCATGGTGCTAAGGGGTGGTGTGTTGATAAAGGTGTTAAAACTTTTCGCGGTGGCAAGATTTGATTTTAACCTTAGGTTTTCGACACGGTCTAAGTAATAAGTTACATCTTATTCATAAGTTGTGACACGATCTAAGTAATAAGTTACATCTTATTCATAAGTTGTTTAAGGTCTGGTTAGGTAGAGTGTTAATGGTAACATGTAAATTTATCCTACATCCTGACATATGAGTTTATTAGTTATGTGTCATGGAATAACTTGGAAATGTCAAAAACAAGTTTTAGAAACTAATGGCTTTTTAACTAGTTTCTCACAAATGGCATCAATTGATGAGTCCAAAAATCTATGATACTTAGAAATAAGGTTGATGTGTTAGATAATTGGTTGATCTTTTAATTCAAGCAATATGATTTATTTTTTCTAGTCAAGGTATCCGGTAAATTCATATGAAAAACCAGGGGATTGGTAACTGATAGCAGATGATACCTAATAATTTAAGGTAACCGATAATTATAGTAGTAGAAGGTGATGTTTAATAGATATATTTACAAAAGATCGTCTTTGATAGATATGAGGAAGATAAAATCAGTAACTTTATAGGGAAAAAAAAGTGCATTGATATTTTAAAGAGATAGACTATAAAAATATACATATTAGAAACATTAAGAATAAAGAGATTGTGAATTTTGAGTTTGAATAATTCATGTAATATTTATAACCCATAAATTAAATAACTCATAAATCCTGACCTTTAATTAAAAAAAAAACTCATGTATTTATAACACGTGTGTAGAAAAGATGTAAACTAAAGCCCCGTTTGTTTGCAGGAAAGTTGTTTCCTTTTGAAAAGTGAATTCTGAGGAAAGTGAATTTCAGGAAAGTGAATTTCGAGGAAAATGAATTCCTGAAAAGTAAAGTATTTTCCGATGTTTGGTAGTGTTATGAAAAATGAACTGGAAAACATTTTCCAGTGTTTGGTTATGTTATGGAAAATGAACTGGAAAATAATTTATTAATATTTTATTTTTCTCAAGTTTATTAAAATAATAAGGAATAAATCTTACAAATTAAAAAGTTGAATAATAATGAAATTGAAAAAAAATTCATAAATTATCTCAAATAAAATTATTAATAATCAAAATAATAAAGATCAAATCTAAAAAAAAGATGAAGAAATTAAAATAATAATAATTAACATTTCATAAAGTATTTCAAATAAAATAAATAACAATCAAAAGAATAAGGACTAAATTTGATAGAAAAAAATTTCAATAAAAAAATAATAGGAGAAAAGCAAATAACAATTATAAAAATGAGGACCAAAGTAAATATAAAAATTAAATTTTAAGAAATGAAATTAAAAAATAAATATTCAAAACAAAATATATATAGCAATCAAAAGTTTGAGGATCAAATTTGATATAATCAGCAAATAATGACATTTCTAAACTTTTCATAACTTTGAGAAAGTGTTTTCCTTCTAAATTTTTCAGGAAAACACTTTCCTGAAAATCAAGCTAAATTTTTCTTTGATTGAAAAGTGTTTTCCGTTTATCAACTTTCCTAACAGCAAACAAATACAAGAAAGTTTGGAAAGTATTTTCTTAGAAACCACTTTCCGGAAAACAAACACAGCTAAAAAGGAAAACACTTTCCTGAAAATTAAGCAAAAAAAAATTTGACTAAAAATATTTTCGTTGACCAGAAAGTGTTTTCCGTTGACTAATTTTCTTAATGACAAACAAACATAGAAAAGGAAAATTTAGAAAGTGGTTTTTCAGAAACTGTTTTCCAGGAAACGGCCTAAGAATATTATTTTTGCACATTAAAAATTGGCGATGGATTAAGAATGTCCTCATCTAGGTGTGATAAAAGGGGGTGCAATCCACTGCGGAGGAACTATAATAATTATTGAATGCTCTGATCAACTTTGATAGTTACATCCAGGTTTTACGACTACCATCCTTCCTGAAGGAGAACCCTTCGCTGCTTCTCTTAGGGAGTTCTCAATGCTGCTTAATTTAGTGAACTGTGAGAAGGTTAGACAGTTTCTCGCACCACATCGCAGGGGTCTCTTCTTGGCTGAAGGCATTCTCTTAGCAGAGAAATCATCATTTCCAAATTCCATGTGTATTCGTCGCTCAATTCGTTTACTATTCTTTCCCGGAGCAGTTTTCAGCTTGCATTGCTCCCCGGCCCCCTAGGAAGCTGCATGCTCTTCCCTCGAGATCGTCCCCTTTTCCTTTGCTTTATGCCAAAAACCTTCACCCCCTGCTCCGAACAAGGACCTCCTGACCTCCCTGTGTGCCCACTCTCAAGTAGAGCCATCTTTTCTGTAGAATGTCTTCTAGAGTGCTTGCCAGGCACTTTAGAAGCTAAATCATAATAACATGACATTGAGCTCTCTGCAAATTCACCGACCAAGAATTGAAAGCATACGGTACATTAAAGCAAGCAATTCGAATAAAACATAAGTGAGGTAACAAATTGTTCCATTTCATTTCTGATTGTAATAGAAATTCTTTCACCTAGCAAAATAGAAGAATGGGACCGGAAGAAAGGCTACAAAATACCAAACATCCCCTCCTACATGTACAATAGCAAAACAAAAGGTGACAACATAATCAAGTAAATAAGCAAAAATCCGCTCTGAAAACAGAACTAAATCACTGTGAGACACCAAGCCACTTGGTGAAATTCTCGAACTCGGTGTAATCGCTGTCAGAAATCATGGTCTTGTACCATGCCCTTCCTGCAGCCTTAGCAGCAGCTAGCTCCTCCTATTGGTTTCATAAGCAAAGAAACATTGTTAATAAAGAAGTAGTAGACAAGTGCAAGACACGCCAACAAAACAAACTAATTGCTGTCTGTGGCAAAACCTATAGTATACAAGAGATTAGATTTGGTATAGCGTAATAATTGATGAACATAGTGATGCTCTGAAAGCTTAGCGGTGAACAAAACTCCACCAAAATGTTCTGACAGTAGTCTATACCACTACACCACATTATTCTGACATTCTTAATACACAAAAAAAATAAAATCACATTTAACAGCTTCCATACACATTACCAAAGCATAAAGAAGGAACCGCCTAATCATTTACATATAGCTATTAACAATATATCACTCTCAAGCAGGAAAAAACAGATAGATAGCCAGCATACCTTCGACACAGGTTTCCTCTTTCTGTCGAGCTTCTCCTTCTTGGCCTTCACGCGCTCTGCTTCAGCCAGAAGGGCCATCCTCCTAGCAGTCTTAGCATATGGATTCAATTTCAGCATCACGTTCAAGTTCTTCAATGGGTTCTTCTTCAAAGGTGCCCTCTTAAACTCCTTCTTGATTGGATTCACAACGCTCTGAACCTCGTCAGAGTTGATGATCCTAGCCAAATCAGCATTGACCATCTTGGTCCTAGGCAGCACATAACCCTTCTTCTTCTCGGAAGACCTCTCAAAAGTCCCATATATTGAATCAAGCTTCTCGATAGCTGATTTTGTCCAGATCACAAACCTTCCAAGATGACCGCCGGGAGCCAGCCTCAACAAGTTCAGCCTCTCAACGTTAGCCACCTCCACTCCTGGAATATTACGGAAGGCCTTCACCAACTTAGCACCTTCGGTTCCGTACACAATCAGGGGTCCCTTGCGGGAAATGTACCTCCTGTTCCTCATTTTCCCCTTACCAGGCCGGATCGCTTGAGAATCCTTGGCCTTCTCGGCATCTGGATAAGCACCAATTTCCTTCAGCACCTTGATAGCAGTGGATGTTTTTTCAATGCTCTCCGCCGAATCAGAGATAACCAGAGGCATCTCAGGGACTGACTCCACCCGGTGACCGCGTGCCATTACCAATGAAGGTATAGCAGAGGCAGCAATAGCTGAAACGACAGCGTATCGCTTTTGGTTGACGTTAATCTTCCTATGCCAGCGGCGCCAGATCTTGGTAGGAGCAAACATGCGTCCACCACGGCACATGTTTCCAAAAGCTCCCTGACCAGCGCGGTGAGTTCCCCCACCAGAAACGCGGGGGATTCGAGAAACGGCACGACCGGTACCCCAAGATTCGGCTGAAGTCTGGTGACCGGCCGTCTTTGAGACGGCGTAAGGTTGGCGGCTGTTCTTGGAGATGTTGGAGTGGGCAAAATTGACGATGTCTGGTCTGATTGAGGCCTTCATGACATCGGGGAGAGCCACGGTTGTGACAGAATCAGTGGCCATGTCATTGAGGGACGTCGGTAGATGCTGAACGGAGACAAGGGGGCGGGCGGCAGCGGCCATTTGGCGGGGGGGGGGGTTTTTTTTTTTTTTTTCCAGGGGGGTGGTTGCTCTAGGGTTTTGAATTGAGTAGGGGTTGAGTGAAATCTATATATATATGGGATCTTTTAGGGTTCATCGGAGCTTATTCTGTGTGTTTTGTTTCTCGAATAAGGGTATTCTAGTACGCTGATAAGGCTTGTTTGGCTTTTTTCTTTTTAAATGAAAAACTGAATTATTTCTAAAACTTCAAGAATCAAACTAAAGTTTTCCGTGTCTTTTGAATACCAAGTTTTTTTTTTTGTTTTTTTTCTTTATTCTCTGAATTTCTTTTTTTTTTAACTATAATTAAAATTATATTTTACAAAATCAATCTTTAAATTAACACTTGATCAGCCTTCGACACTTCACAAACGCAAAGTGAAAAAAATCCCAACACAAAAAAACTTTATTAATAAAATTTAGATGGGTAAAATTATAAAAAAATATATATTTAATAGTAAAAAAAAAAAATTGTAGAGATGAAGAGAACAATCTATAATGTTCTGAGTATTATAGGTAAACAGTGAATTGCATTGTTCATTTCTCTAATTTTTTCAGTATCTTTAATAATAATAAAAATCAGTTCTCTCGTATAGATTCTAGATAAAATAAATATTTAAAATTAATTTTGAATGACTCTTGTAGAAAGAAAAATTTGATTGGCTTGGGATTGTAGAGTTAGTAAAACTATGAGCAATGTTTTCTCTAGTTAATCAATTAGGTTCTGCAAGTTAAATATGTAAATCCAATATATTAAATTTAAATTAGCTTATAGAATGTTGGTTACTAATTAATGTGATTTCGTATATTTTTTCTCTTATTGAAAGTTCCAACAAAACTTAATTTTTGATATAAGAAAAAATATTCACCACTCATTAACATTCTAAATCTAATAATCTCTGTAAATCTCCACATGAATATGGGATTGAAGGTAATATGACCTTGGCAGGCAATGAAAACTCAGAATGATAAGAAATAAATAAACAATGGTAATAATAATAAATATGATGTGTAATAAAGAGTGTGATCTATAAAAATAAATCTACAGGCATTGTTGAAGTTAAAACTAGGAATTATTAATTTCAGTTTAAAATTCATAATGTTGGTGAAATTATTAACAAGTTTAGATGGATAAAAAAATTATAAAAAATCTAGATGAATGTGTTTTAATGATGGGAATGAGATATACAAGTTAAGAAAAAATTATACAAAAAATTATTGGCTCAAACCTTAGTTAAAAATTGATAATATTTATTGTGATGTATATGACATCAATAAAGGATAAGGCTATTGAATTGAGGAGGATTTAGAAATGTTTGGAAAATAATTATAAAAATATAATTAATAAGGTTTAGAAGTCACTACCTCGTTAAAAACCTTTAATGATTTGTGAGGGTTTAAGTAAAAAGACTAGTTATACATGAAAAAGACATATTTTTTTATTATTTTTCAGTATTGTTTAGGATATTTTTACTTAGTATATAGTTATTTAGCTTATAATTAGATTTTTTTAGATTTAGTTTATTTTATAATAATATTATTTGTATAAGGTTGCTTATATTTTTTATTTTTTATTGAGTTTTTTTATTTATTAAAGATTAATTGTCATTGTGGTATTTTTTATGCTTTTAGTTCGTAATTCATTATACTCACAAGGTTAGAATTTTTTTCATCTAATATTTTTTTGTTTTGGTTCATATAATTATTGTTTTGAGATCTTTATTATAATTTAATTTTAGCTTTTTATTTTTTTTATTGCACGTGGATTCACTGGTTCTTTCTTTTGGGTTTGCATCAAACTCTATAAGGTAGATTAACATATAATAATAAACAAAATGACCGTTAATATTATAAAAAAAACAAATTACATGAATGTTATACTATGGAATAAAATCCTAAATATAATTGTAATAATTTGATCATAATGAATCTTGACTAAAATTTAAGGAAACAAAAAGTAATAATCATAAAGGTTTGTAAAAAAAAACTTGCCAATATATTAAAAAAATTATTATAACCTTATTTGAAAAAAAAAAAAGAGCTAAAACTGAATGTTATCTAACAAAATAAAATCCTAAATGTCATGTAAATCATTTTATTATAATTAATTTTAATCAAAATTTAAGAAAAAATTAAAGAAAAAAACAAAGGGTTCTTTAAAAAAGCCCACCCGTCTTGGATCCGGTAGGCTAGTGCAACAAGGGATACGAAAAGAAGGCAAGGTGTACACAAGACTGCAAATGAGTCTCTTACATTTAGTCTCAATTTTTTTCCTTGTTTGATAGGGCAAACATCAAGTAATTAGCCCTATTTTATATACATATATGATATGTTGCTTGCTTGAGTAAATTTTAACCTAGCTGAAAAGTAAGGTTTGAACTAAATTGAATTAAAAAATTAATTTTTAATTTTTTTTATATAAAAATATCCAATAATTTTTTATTTTTTTGAATTTGAGAAAATCTCATTATCTAAAAAATATATTTTATAAATTTAGATGAGCGAATAAAATTCCAACTGTTTCAAGCTCTTATAAAAAATACAAATTCTAACTTAAACTTAAAACCTACTATACATATCTCAAATTCTTTATTATCATGTCATGCCTTAGTAAACATTATTATAAGCCTTAATAAATTCAAGGTTTGAACTAAATTGAATTAAAAAATTAATTTTTAATTTTTTTTATATAAAAATATCCAATAATTTTTTATTTTTTTGAATTTGAGAAAATCTCATTATCTAAAAAATATATTTTATAAATTTAGATGAGCAAATAAAATCCCAACTGTTTCAAGCTCTTATAAAAAATACAAATTCTAACTTAAACTTAAAATCTACTATCCATATCTCAAATTCTTTATTATCATGACATGCCTTAGTAAATATTATTATAAGCCTTAATAAATTGATTTTTAATTTTAAATCAACTTTTAATTGATTAAAGAATTGAAAATAAATGCAATTTCTTTTATCGAGATCTGATTTTATATATATATATATATATACACACACACACACAGGATGAAAAGTCAATTTATATGAACTTCTCTTATCATGAGAAATTCAATATCATTAAAATCAACTTAGAATATCTTTTTTTGCACAATAAACATTGGCGATGGTTGAAGACTGCCCATACAGGGCGTGATGAAGGGGGAGGGACTGTAATAATTATTGAAAGCTCCGATCAACTGACTGAGATAGCTACTACTAGCTGGCTTTCCCGCGATTTGTTGCGGCGGATTCAGAGCCCGTTTACTATTAGGACAGCGAATATTTTTCAAAATATATTTTTTTGAATGAAAATGCCTCTCAAGATCTGCCTACGCCAATGCTTCACAACTCTAATGTTCTCTCTTCTGTGCTTCAGTCCAATAAACTACCATGAAAGCAAAGAGAATATAATCAAAAGATTATAAACGATTCAAAAGACCCGTAAAGTATAATCAGCAGAAAAGTAAAGAAGGGGCCATGAAATCATTAGAGTTTGACAAATTCTTGCTGTCTTGAAGTCCAAGAAGTGAACATTTCAGTCACAGACAACAAACCATTACCAAAACCTTCAGGTTTTTCAGGAAACAATGGAGGCAGACTTGGTTCCTAGTAACTTCAATCCTTTCACTCATCAACTGCTTTATACCCGCTTAAATCAATCGACAAACCATTAACAAGAACTCACAGAAAGACTGCAAAAGATTCTATCTTCTGTAAGAATAAGACATGAGCATCCATCAAACGCAAGCAAAAAAACTAAGTAGCAAACGTACGGGAAAAGAAAATTCTAAATGGGAACTAATCATGAAAGAAAAGAGCCTGGATTCATACACTGTTTTGAAGCTCCTATGCTAAGGCTCTCATTGTACTGCAATCAACAAATTAGCGAGTGATACGCAATTCAGATATGTGCATGTCAAAAGAAACAGCATTAGTTTGCAAGAACGTGACCAAGCCCTAAAAAAAATTGCATTTGTGGAAGAAGAAAAGTTCAAAATCCAACTTAGACTTGCAAACACCTAAATTTTAATCCAGTTCTAAAAATTTTCTGTAGAGAAACTTACAGAGATGAAACAACAGTATCAATCCTCCCATATGCTAGAGTTGTGCAGCACATAGGGAGACCTGTGAAAAGAGAAAAAAGTAACAATTGTAAGCCCAACAATTTTCAAGCAATGAGGATGGCGCCAAAAAAGAACAAAAAGAGCTGGGGCACCAGGATGGTACCATAACAGGGAAAAAAATATTTAATTGGCTTGGTTAATAAATAACTTTTCAAGCCCCTCATACATAAAACATAGATTACTCCTGGTTGTAGCCTGTCTAGGCCTAGGAGAAAATGAGAGCATCTTTTTTGATCCACTTTGATTACTTTTTTATATGACTGGAATGTTTTTATGAAATCCTTGTCTGTAAGGACTTCTGTCCATTTAACAAATGAAGCCCAGAAATTTTTGTCGATCTTGATAGATGTTAAAGAGAGGGCTTTATTTACTCAAGCGGATTGTACATAATATCGATTAAGCCAAATTTGTGCACTTGATTAAGACTTAATACCGTTGTACTTGAAACATAAGAAAGCAAATATGTCCATTATCAGTAAGATTTGCCCTGTTGTAGGTTGCAGACTCCTTAGCTGTATTTTCAGCAACTGGTTTACGTTTTTTTGGAGACAGTGCTTGCATTTCCATTGCCAATGGCACTTCCGTATTCTTCATTGTCTCCATAGACAGGAAGCTTGAACTTTTCACTCCTTAGCTGTATTTTCAGCAACTGGTTTACGTTTTTTTGGAGGCATTGCTTGCTTTTCCATTGCCAATGGCACTTTCCTCATTCTTCATTGTCTCTATAGACAGGAAGCTTGAACTTTTCAACTGCTTCAACAACTCCTAGCCTGTGGACCATAAATGTGAACACTTGTCAAGTAGACAAAAAAGATTGTTAAGATCCACATGAAGGGCGGATAATGAAAGAATGCTGGATGCAGCAAAACATGTGAAGTTAAAATTTGACCTTACCTAGCCATGGCCTCTTCATCAGGAAGGGTTTCTTCATTGATTTCTGGCATGTCATCTTCATCCAGACCTAGAGCCTACAAAACTGCATAGTGTCTCTGCAAACATGGGATAAACTATTTTGGAAATCACCGAGGAGGAGAATCCAGCAAACATTAAAGAAAATAAAAGAACCATTAATAAAAAATGAACTTATTAGATCTTGGTGGCTATGAAAGGGAAACATACATCAAAGGAAATTGATGAACAGGCAAGAATAAAAGGGAATTATATGGCAAAAAAGAAAATGGATCAGGCAACATACCTAAAAACTGTTGATAAAAGAACAAACCAGTCTATGCATTTGCCTTTCTTGGGTCTCTGTTCTCTGATTTGAGCTGAAACAGCAACAATTTACAATAACTGTAATTTACAATAGCATGAGGTCGTCATAGTAGAGGATCGTGAACAACAGTGATAAAGCCAAGGGCAACATAACCCATTCAAATCAGCAGACAGAACCAAGGAAAAAAACAGAAAGAGCATCCTGGAAAAAATGCTAGCAATTGTGAAAGGAGAACAGAAATCCCTTTCTCCAGACAGGCAGGGCAACAATCGATGTGAATAATTAATTATTGAAGATTTCAAAATTGAACATGGCTAAAAACAGTCAAATATACTTTTCGTCTTCATCTTGATAGAGCATGAATTTCTGTCTTTGCTTTTGATTCTCTTTTTTAGGATTAATTGAAGTCTTCTACATAACCAGAGCTACGAATCAGTTATAGACATCCATATGAACATTTATGTTGGAACTGTATATATCCCAAATCAAACCCCTCTACTAATTCCCATCAAAAAAAGAATTGACTTGTGGATAATACACACATCAAATTAAAATTGATTAATGATACTAACAGAAACAGAAAAATTAATTTTAGATTTTAATTATTAGAATTTGTGTGTCAGCTATATCAATGTTTTAGATTTCAAATTGTCATGCAATCATATGATTGTGATGGATGCTAGCTCATTGTCTGTTCTAGATATGAATGAAAGAGCATGTTGCTAGAAATCAATGATTCCAAGCAGGGAAGGATTCAAAGTCTTTGTTGAATGCAATGCATGGCCATGATGCACCAGAAAATTGATGCAGGTTCATCTAAACTCAAAGAAGACAACCCCAGTTGAAAATTCGAATCAAGCATGACATTGAACTGTCGAAAAATCAGCTAACTTCCATATCTAAAATCATTCAATAGCACAAAAAACAAAAGTCTAATCAAGCCTTCAGCTTCTTTGTTTGTCAGTGCAGTGCCACATCAAGAAAGATTAGGTTGGATCTTGATCCATTTTAATGACATTAAATGGAGGATGAAAAAACGTTGCGGTTTGACACGAGGCTGGCACTTGTTATTTGATGATATAAACTACGATTTTACCAAATAAAAGCTACAAACTTGGTGACTGTCAAGGAATTAATAGACTTCTTCGAATCCAGATCTCATTGAAATGATTATATGTGCTTATTAGGAAGTTCATGAGCTAAGCTTACATGCAACTTTTTTCAAAAAAAGAAGAGAATCTGTAAACTTGGTCATTGTAAAGAAATCAAGAGATTCGACGAATATGACTCCTGAAAAAATGGTGAAAATAACATAACAGCAGAAGCTGGAGTTATACTTATCACCTCACTGTCAGGAAGCTCAGCAACGATAATCTTACCTCCAACCCTTTACATTTGCTCGATCATCAAAATAATTAATTTCCAATTTCTCTGTTTACAATAACTATATATGAAATTGATTAAACAACAAATTCATAATACATGACATTAAGCTCTCTGCAAATTCACCGGGCAAGAATAGAAAGCATACGGTACATTAAAGCAAGCAATTCGAATAAAACACACGAGTGAGGTAATAAATTGTTCCATTTCATTTCTGATTGAAATAGAAATTCTTTGACCTAGCCAAATAGAAGAATGGGATTGGAAGAAAGGCTACAAAAAACCCAACATCCCCTCCTACATGTACAATAGCAAAACAAAAGGTGACAACATAATCAAGTAAATAAGCAAAACTCCTCTCTAAAAACAGAACTAAATCACTGGGAGACACCAAGCCACTTGGTGAAATTCTCGAACTCGGTGTAATCGCTGTCAGAAATCATGGTCTTGTACCATGCCTTTCCTGCAGCCTTAGCAGCAGCTAGCTCCTCCTATTGGTTTCATAAGAAAAGAAACATTGTTAATAAAGAAGTAGACAAGTGCAAGACACACCAACAAAACAAAGAACTATTTGCTGTCAGTGGCAAAACCTATAGTATAAAAGAGATTAGATTTGGTATAGCATAATAATTGATGAACATAGCAACGCTCTGAAAGCTTAGCGGTGACCAAAACTCCACCAAATTGTTCCGAAAGTAGTCTATACCACTGCACCACATTATTCTGACATTCTTAATACACAAAAAAATAAAATCACATTTAACAGCTTCCATCCACAATACCAAAGCATACAAAAGGAACCGCCTAATCATTTCACAATCACAGTTAACAATATATCACTCTCAAGCAGGAAAAAACAGATAGATAGCCAACATACCTTCGACACAGGTTTCCTCTTCCTGTCGAGCTTCTCCTTCTTGGCCTTCACGCGCTCTGCTTCAGCCAGAAGGGCCATCCTCCTAGCAGTCTTAGCATATGGATTCAATTTCAGCATCACGTTCAAGTTCTTCAATGGGTTCTTCTTCAAAGGTGCCCTCTTAAACTCCTTCTTGATTGGATTCACAACGCTCTGAACCTCGTCAGAGTTGATGATCCTTGCCAAATCAGCATTGACCATCTTGGTCCTAGGTAGCACATAACCCTTCTTCTTCTCGGAAGACCTCTCAAAAGTCCCATATATTGAATCAAGCTTCTCGATAGCTGATTTTGTCCAGATCACAAACCTTCCAAGATGACCGCCGGGAGCCAGCCTCAACAAGTTCAGCCTCTCAACGTTAGCCACCTCCACTCCTGGAATATTACGGAAGGCCTTCACCAACTTAGCACCTTCGGTTCCGTACACAATCAGGGGTCCCTTGCGGGAAATGTACCTCCTGTTCCTCATTTTCCCCTTACCAGGCCGGATCGCTTGAGAATCCTTGGCCTTCTCGGCATCTGGATAAGCACCAATTTCCTTCAGCACCTTGATAGCAGTGGATGTTTTTTCAATGCTCTCCGCCGAATCAGAGATAACCAGAGGCATCTCAGGGACTGACTCCACCCGGTGACGTTTGGCGGTGAGAGGGTGTGTGCTCGTGAGAGAGACGGGGAGAGCGATAGTTTGTGCTCTAGGGTTTTGAAGTGAGAGGAGGGTTGAGTGAAATATATATTTATATCCGATCTCTTATGATGTGTGGAGCCAAATACATGATTTGTTTTTAATTTTATACGTGATTTGAATTAAATTAATAATTTTATATTTAGAACAAAATATTAAATTGTAGAATTGAATTGAATTATTTTATTTAAAATATTTTTAGATTAGTAATCTTTATTATTTTATTTTTAATTTAGAATTTTTTAACAATAGCAGGAAATGCTAAATGAAAAGCTAAAAATAAAAATATAGATATTACTTTGGCATTTTAATATTTGTTTTAACTAGTTAAGGGTAGTGCTGCATAATATATTATTTTACCATTTCTCTTGTAAAAATATTAAATATTATTTATTGACTAACTTTTTTAAAAATATATATATATAAATATATATATATTTTTAGTTTATTTTTTATGAGATTATTTTTATTTTAAATTTATTTTTTAATTTTAGATTGAATAAAAATCATTTAGATTCCTTTTAAATTTATTAAATCACTTGTATCATATCCGATTATTGTAATAGTTGGGTTTTAAATATATTAAAATATATTTAGGTCATGTTTATTTTTATATTTCAAAATATTTTTAAATAAATTTAATATTTATATTTTTTAAAATAAATTTAATATTTTATTTTAAAATAATATTTTTTAATATTTATATTAAAAAAATAATATATTACCAATCTCAGTCTTCTAAATAACATCTCGGAGATGCTTTGACCCCTCATTCTCCAAAGTTTAAAAAAGGGATCACAAGTGCCTTCCAAGATCATGGAGGAATGATACCATTACCATTAGATCAGGGGCCAATTAGTAGTTCTTGGGATTTTAAATGGATTGATATTTTTAGCATTTCAAAAGCTAAATATCACCAGCAGCTAACATGGAGAAGCTTGGTTTTGCGATTACAAATATTTATTTGCATCAATACGTGAAATCTTTCAAGGCACCTTATATCATATTACAAAATCCGGATACCTTTGATATTACAAAATCGGGATATCCAATCATGCAGGCAAGAAAATTTGTAAAAATTTACTCAATACATTGTGAAAAATGGTTATTGCAACTGAAGGGGTGTGTTCAATGGAAAGTGTATATATATATCTTTCAAATGCTTGTTTTAAATGCTTCAAAGAAGTGTCGAACAAAATATTAAAATGTATTTTTTAAAAAAAAAATATTATTTTTATCAAAACCAAAATAACAAAAAAATAAATCAATTAAATGCATCATGTGAAAGAAAATTCCATCAAACTCCTTAAAGATAAAATAAAATCTTTTTTTCTCTCACTCCAATACAATTGATTTTTTTTTTAATATGGTTAAAGGAAAACATTATTTATTGAACTCCTCTAGTAAAATAAATTATTAACATCAACATCAATATGTTCCCTAGTTGGAATATGCTTTAACAACCTCTCTTTTTTTTTTTCCTATGATTTTCTTTTTTATCTCTCAATGCGAGTGGACAAAAATATGAAAAAAAAATTAATATCAAAATACAAAATCCTAAAACTTCAAGGACCAAAGTAAATTTTTTCATGCCTCTTTAATTATAGGCTTTGTTGTTTTTAGTCCTTATTCTTTCAATTTATTTATAGAAAAATTACCCCAATCCTCCTTTATTTAGTCATTTTTCCTTGTTTATAAGTTTTTATCCTAGATGATAATATTATCTTGCATATAAGAATTTGTAAATATAAACTCTATTTAAATATTCACCAAAATTCAATTTATCTATGGAAAAGAGGCAATTTAACGGAAGAAATGAGTCGAACAAATATGTTTTCAAGGATTGAAATGTTTACTACTAAACGTAAATTTCTTTGATAAAGAGTAAATTTAAATATGCAAAATATGTTGTTTCTTTCTCCAACTTATGTTATCCCCCCCAACACAAACACACATGCACACACATAATAAAAATCTCATTCACTTGTAATAGAAGGCCAAAGCAATCTCAACAAGAAAAATGCGGGGTGTTGTTATACCTCTTAAAGACCTTGAGTGTCTAAATTGTTTTTCGTTACTTAACCACCTTTTAAGTTAAGGACATGAAGAGAACATCCTTCTCTTCTAACACCAAAGTCAATTGATACTAACCAATATTATTTGAAATAGGGTGTGCAAAATTATTAATGTAGTTGATACCTTTTTTTTTTTAGATTAACGTGGGTGTCCGGGCCAGCTTGCGTGCACCACGACTAAAATTCTCATTATTCATGAAGAAGAACAAAATTTTAGTTTGAATTTGTGTGTACTAGTCAAGTAACCTTTGTTGTTCAGTAGAGAAAGAAAATTGTCTAGTAAAATGGGTTTTTGCAATTTTAAAAATGTAAAGTTTTCAGGATTGAAGAGAGAATCCAGTAATTTTAGATATTTTGTTAATGTACAACACATGTTTGATAAAAATTCAAAACAAAAAGGACAATCTTATAATTATGATAATTTTGTAATTTCACATCAAAAATAATAAAAAGGTAATTTTTAATTGTATAAAAATTTTATAATTTTAACACTACGAGGGTTTTTTGTTCATTAATTGAAACATAAAGTAATCTTGTAAATAATTTGATCTCTTTTTTTAACTTTTTTTTTCACACACATGTAAATTTTTATGGAATTATGAACCATAGGATATAAACTATAATTTCTAAAAGAATAGAGGTGAGGTAAAAAAAATACTTAAATTATAGAAAAGTCAATGTAATTTTTCTTTTTTTCAACTATAACAAAAAATTCTATTTTTCAAAATTTATCTTTAAGTTAACACTATTTGACACTTTACTTTTGCAAAAGTATGCAAAATGAAAAAAAAAATCAACATATAAAACATGCTAATATAACTTAAATGGATGAAATTATAAACAAAAAAAAAGGTTTCAATACCTATAATATGTAAGCGCAGGAGTCACTTATTGTATGGTCATATAGGTAAACATTGTTGGAATCTTAATACAACATGTGATTACACAATTAAATCTGGATATATAACTATTGATAGGATAATATATGTGTTTGTGATTGCTTCATTATTGTGGAAAAATTTAGTACCTGCTAAGATTGAAGTATTTTTTTGCAATTGATGTATGATAACTTGTGTAACAAAAAGTTCTTAGCTTATAAATATATAATATCTCATTAACAAGTGAATTGTCTGTCTTGTGATTATAAAACAAAATCTTTAAGTCATATGTTCCTTAATAATCATACCACAACCTCAACAATCCACCTTAGATTCTATTGTCCAATTAAAAGACTTGAATCTTGAGTTTTTAAAAATAAAAAAAAATTATTTTGATATAATTTTAAGTGAAAAACACTTTAAAAATTATTTTTTACTATAGTATCAAATATGTTCTTAGACCCCTAAAGATATGGACATGATTTTAAATAGTAATGCTATATTTAATTTAACAAGCATGAATTACTACATTTCACTGATCATTATAATGTCAAATTAAAAATATTAAGGTATGGTAGTGGTTATTTTTAAAAGTGTTTTATGCTTTGGAATGTATAAAAATATTTTTTTTATTTGTTTAAATAATTTTTTATATCAGCACATGAAAACGATTTAAAAATAAAAATCAAAAAAATCAAAAAAACATGAAATTCAATTTTAACCGCAAAAACAAATAGTCCTGAAAATACATTAGGATAATTTTAAAAAGCTATGCAAGCTCATTAAATTCACAAGTAAGACTATTAAGAGTCATTTTTGGGATCAATTATATAGGCCATAAAAAATCATGATGTTACCATTTTATGATTAATTTGTATGAGAGAACTTCCCCTATACTTTATTTGTACCTAGATGCAACTTAGCATATTTATTGAGAATTTTCATAAAATAATATGAAGAGACTAATTCTTTTCCAATTAAGTTTTCAGAGACTAATATTTGTGTATGTTATTTATTTATTTTACCTATTATCAATGTATTATATTATTAAAAAAATATTTCAAGTGGAAAATTCTCTTAATTTACCTTTAATTGATTTTATAAATAAGAAAAAGTAGAACCATTTACATTCCTTTGAAGCAACAATTATGAATAGATTCACTAATAGATTATGATTTATCATCAATAAAATAAAAAATCAACCTGGTATAGGACCGCACTTTGTTTCTTTTTTCTTTCTTCTTAATTAACCCTTCCTTGAACTCTAAATTAATCATAAAAACAAAAAATTAATGATAAATATCATGGAAAAAATTATATCAAATTATTGATACGAGAGTATCATCCCGTGTAAAAACTTGCATGGATTTGATGGATATATAATTTTGATATTTGTTTTTAATCTTTATCAGGCATATAAGATGATAGTAAAAATAAAAAAGGCAAACATGAGTAAAATAGAGTTCCAGTTATTTAATAAGTAATAAGTTGAATGAAAGCTGAGGAAATACCACTAAACTAATTTTATTTGAGATTGATCTTGATGGTTTATTTTGATAAATTTGATGTTGTTTTCTTGCTGATTTAAAATAACATCTTACCATTAATTTGTCGCTCGATTTCATAAAAACCTTGTTCTAATTTTTTATTTTTTAAACAATTAGAACTATAAGGATTATAATTGAAGATTAGCAAAAAACATCCAACCTTTTTTCATCCATGAAGGAGAGGAGGAGAAATTTTGTGTGAAAAACAAGGGAAGGGTGAAGATAAAAAAAAAAAAGAAAAAAAAGAGGAAGAAACACTGATTAAAGCCACACCAAAACTCCTTCTCAAACATGTGTCACCTTATAAAAATAGCAACGATGAGATAATTTCAATAATATCATGAAAAATCACTTTTAGAGGTCAAAGAAAGTCGTACAGACCACCCCAAGTATAATGACACCTTCTATATGTTAGCATGTGTAATACACGTGCCAACTTATTTTTGTCTCTTTAGTTTAATTTAATTCTTGATTTTATAACTTTTAAATTAGGTCTTGAAATTTATCCCATGCAATCCAGTCCTTTTCAATTAAGTTCCAAGTGTCACTTTATCCATACTCAAATAAAAGCCAAACAGGGAAAGAAAAAGGGAAAGGAAAAGAAAAGAACAACTTGCCAATTAGATTAGTGCATTGTAGTCATCTCCATAAGCTTGTTGTGAATTTTGCAACTAACCTAGGTTGATTAAGACAATATCACATGCCACAACTGCAACATTAAAAAGAAAGAATGTTGTCTTGGAATTTTTTTTTAAAGAAAAAATGCATTTTCATTAGTTGTTTGGTTGCCTCAATATTTGTTAAGGGGTAACATTATGATAATTTTTATATGATTTAATTTAATGCTTAGACTAGGTAAGAAGTCAGGGCATGAATTTCAATGTTAACTTATTTGTCCAAGTTTAATAATGTTGTCAAAGAATTCAACATGACATGCTTATTTTTTAACATTCAATAAAACATCAATGATTTTTTTTAAAAAAAATTTAGCCAATATGAATTTATAAAATATTTTTAGTCAATTTTTTTGATTAATTTAATTATGTATTTTGTGAATTTACACTTATTGCTAAAAAACACTTATAGTAACGTTACTAGTACCTTAAATCCATACATGCAGCAAAGTACGGGAAACATAACTGGTATTATCTAAAGTAAATGACGTTATTCATATTTAAATAATGCATTTTTTATTTCAATAATTAAGCTTTTTTAATTATAATTTCTCCTCTCCATGTTACATTCACATGGTTTTATATATTGCTATTTCTTCTAATTTTCCTTCTCTTGCATAAATAAAATATCAAAGAGTATTATAGAGATGAACTAAAGATTAATTTTACAAAATAAAACTTTATTTGTAGTTTAAAAAACAACTAAAATTTAACAACAAAATGCAAAATAGAATCCATTTGGATGGTGGCATGAAAAACTTAAATTTCCTTAATGAAGTTCCACTTTAGCTACTGTGTTAATAGCTCAATTTTGATCTTAAATTTTATTTTTCTTAAATTTTATTTTTTAATATCAAAATATTGAGAGGAGAGAGAAAATCACTGAAAAATATTAAAAAAAGAGAAAATGGTAGGATGTCAATTTTCCAATCATCAAAAAGACTGATTTAATTCTTAGACATTTGATTTTTTTAATTTTAGTTGAATTGATCCTAATTGTATATTCTTAGTGGACCTCTAATTAAATTAACTAGGATCCCAAAATTTTTTATCTCCTTTGTTTAAGTCATTCACTTTTCAATTTGTGTTTGTTGCCTAAGTTTTTCATTATCTTTTTTAATTAGGTTTTTAATTGATTGAATTAGGTTTTAAAACTTTTCTCTATTTTTAAATTTGGTTCTTGGTCTCCTATTTTATTCAATTGTGATCAATGTCGACCTTTTCTCCTTAATTATTTTTTATAAAACTTCAAATTGCATGCTTACATGAATTTCCAACTAACTGCAAATTAACATCATGCATTCTTATGACCTAAAAACATTTTTTAAAAACAAATTGATTTATTTTCTAAAAGAAACATTTTTTTTTGGAAATTTTAAAAGTTTCTAGAGATTCGAAATGAGTTAATGACACTTTACATGATTTATTTTGAAATTTAAACTAGGCAAAAAATCAAATTAAAAGGCTTTAAGATTGATTAATTAAATCATGCTTAATGGCATTGTTAAAGAGTCTTGCAATGACACACCAGCGTTATTTTATTTTCTATATTTGCATTAAAATTATTAGAATTGTTTTTTTTTTTTAAATTACAAGTGGATGTTAGAGTAACAATAGAATGTTACATACAAAACAAATATTGTGGTAGAATATTTCCGAAAAAAGTTGAGGGTGGTGTTGAGATAAAAAAGTTTAATTTGAAAAATATTTATTTTCCCTTTTTTTTTGTACATCTCTAAAATGTAATTAAATAAATAATATATAAAAAATGTTTGGTTCGTTTTTTAATAAGAAAATAAAGATTTTTGTTTGAGTAGAATTTAAACCTTACTTTTTCTATAAAAAATATATTAGCAACATGCAATTAAGTTAAAAAATATTAAGAAAATGCTCCTCAATGTCTATTTCTCAACTTCATAACTTAATTTTAATTTAATGTTAGGATGTAAGGTATATATTCTTTGATCTATCTTATTAGACATAAATATTAAAATTTTTAATTAATGCTTAAAATTTTTCTTGTCACTAGAAAAGAAGTTAGTCACGTTTTAACTTTTTTTTTAGAAATCTTTTTATTTGAATCGTGGATGGGTTTATTATTTATTCTAAAAATATGTTTGGTAATGTGGTAGTAACTTTTTATGTTGAAATACATACCAATAATTTTTTTATTTTTAAAAAATTATTTTTAATATTAACACATCAAAACAATATAAAATATATAAATCATATTAAATTTTAATAAAAAATAAATTTTTAAATTTTTAGAGAATGCACTGCGTCCCTAACAGTTCCTATATCATGAATGAGCAACAAAACGGTGTCGTTCAAAATGCACCTACTTTGCGGTCTTGTCTGCTTTCTCACATTTCGCAAGCCCTAATAAGGTAGAGAGACAATAAGAGAAAAACCCATTTCCCGCCTCCCCATCAAAATGGCCGACAGCACCTCCACCAAATCCAGAAAACGCCGCCAACCCGACCCAGACTCCACCACCGAACTCCTCTTCAAAAACCTCCTAAAACCCGACTCTGTAATCCTCCAAACTCTACAATCCCTCGTAATCTCCACTGCATCCGCCTCCTCTTCAAAACCGCTCACTCTCTCCGACCTATCACTCTCTTCTAGCTGTCGAGAAGTCACCGACCTCTCCCTTACCTCTGTCCAATCTGAGATCGAAGCCTTAACCATCTCCATTGTCCAATCAATCCTCTCCGGTAAGGGCTTCTCCTTCAATGTCCCCTCACGGGCTGCCACTAACCAACTCTATGTCCCAGAACTCGACCGCATTGTCTTAAAAGACAAAAATACCCTCCGCCCTTTCGCTAACATATCATCAGTCCGCAAATGCACAATAACTGCAAGGATCCTTTCCTTAATCCACCAGCTTTGTCAAAAAAGCATTCATGTTACAAAGCGAGATTTGTTTTACACTGATGTGAAGTTGTTTCAGGATCAGACACAGTCTGACGCTGTTCTTGATGATGTCTCGTGTATGCTTGGGTGTACTAGGTCTTCTCTTAACGTGATTGCGGCGGAGAAGGGGGTGGTTGTTGGGAGATTGATTTTTAGTGATAATGGGGATATGATTGATTGCACTAAAATGGGAATGGGAGGGAAAGCGATTCCACCGAATATTGATAGAGTTGGGGATATGCAGAGTGATGCATTATTTATTTTGTTAGTTGAGAAGGATGCTGCATATATTAGGTTAGCTGAGGATAGGTTTTACAATCGTTTTCCATGTATTATTGTGACTGCGAAAGGGCAGCCAGATGTGGCTACAAGGCTTTTTTTAAGGAAAATGAAGACGGAATTGAAGCTGCCGGTTTTGGCATTAGTTGATAGTGATCCATATGGGTTGAAGATTTTATCTGTTTATGGCTGTGGGTCGAAGAATATGTCTTATGATAGTGCGAATTTGACCACACCGGATATTAAATGGCTGGGGATTAGGCCTAGTGATTTGGATAAGTATAAGATACCTGAGCAATGTAGGTTGCCGATGACCGAGCAGGATATCAAGACCGGGAAGGATTTGTTGGAGGAGGATTTCGTGAAGAAGAATCCTGGGTGGGTAGAGGAGTTGAGTTTGATGGTGAAGACTAAACAGAAGGCTGAGATTCAGGCTTTGAGTTCGTTTGGGTTTCAGTATTTGTCTGAGGTTTATTTGCCTTTGAAGTTGCAGCAGCAGGATTGGCTTTGAGGGCCATTTGGGAGCTGAGGAAACACCATTGTACGTATTTTCCTGTTTGCAGCTGTAATGAGAACTGGGATGATTTTATATTGTTGGTTAAATGTCGATGTAGTCTCACTTCATCAGTGATAATAATATTTGGTTTTGCTACTCGATACATTTATGAATCCTTTTAGTAGTTATCTGATTTTAGTTTTGTGGCTTTGGTTTAATGGGCATATGCCCGTCTGACTGTAAAATATGAACTCCATGCCTGCCTGATCCTACATCTGGGAATTTTTATCTGTTTCCAAGCGATAACTAATCTTCAAGGGATTTTAAGGTGTTCTTCATTCCTCTTAACCTATCCATGTCTATGCAACTCTCCAGACGACTTCAAGTAAATGTGGGGCAAGACATTGCAAGAAGTGGCTGAGATTCCGTAAGTAACTCTGCTAGCGTTTTCGAAGAAAGTAATTGCAGACGACTTCAAGTAAATGTGGGGCAAGAAATTGCAAGAAGCGGCTGAGATTCCGTAAGTAACTCTGCTAGTGCTTTCGAAGAAAGGGGAAAATGAAATAGGAACAGCCGTGCTCTTGGTAAGGAAGTAATTATTGTTTTTTGCAAGTAGATAATGAAGCTACTAGTCAGGTTTGTGTTAAACTGCAGGCTTTCAGCCATTATAAGTGGAAAGCAGAATTAAAAACTACAGCTAATTTTAGGGAAGAAAACGGAACATAGCAGAAATCACAGAATCTTTTATCCGATATTTTATAGTGTATCATTCCATGGTACAACTGGAAAATGGCATCACAAGTCAGTGTTCAAATGCATTGACTTGTTCTGCGTTATTAGAAGAAGAAAAAAGAAAAAAACTTAGTTATATACAAAATTTGTCATTTGTACGTACATAAAGAATAATCACCTTCTGATGGCACCTACTCTTCTCTGCAGCCATTCATGCAGTGATTTCCGTCTAACCTTCAACCTCTGTGTAACTACTATGGGGCGCCTTGTGGAACATGCCATTTTGTTGTTCCTTGCTAACCTCACTACCAAGTCCAGACCTGGATCTAGAGAGTTTTTCGAATCTGTCTTTATGTCATCTAAATGTCCTGGGACTGCAACCAGAACCTCAAGCCCTAACTCATTCCGCAGAAGTTCAATGATTGCATTTTTCACCTCTGAATCTTGTCTGGATGGCGGATCTACTTTACTGGCATCCAAGGTGATCCACATGTCTTCTTTTACTGAATAACCTGCAACAAGAAATTAGCATAACGTCAAAATGCTCAAGGTTATGTGCATTCAGCCTCCTTATGTACTAATCACTCCCCCTTTTTATTCGGGTAGATTTCAAATATGTAAATATGCTCAATGATCCATGCAGGGCACTGTTGTCACCATACCTAAAGTATAGTTCTCTTTGATCATTCGAAGAACTGCAAGAACTACAATCCGAGCTTCAACCTGTAAATTCATGGTAAAGAAACTGAGAACAGAAATTGAGCAAGAATTCTTATTCTTGAGCTTAGTGGTAATGCAAATTGTCTACTATCAGAGCAACCAGCTCCAAACCACGATCTGCTCTCAAAGACAACGAGATAGAGTAAACAGGATCAGAATTGGAGTCTCATAACCTAACCTGACTTCCTGCAACCAATATCTAACAAAAACAAAACAATGTTCCAACATTCACTTGATAATGTTTACTGTACCTTTGTCAGGCCCTGGAGGTCAATTGCTAGGTTTTCAGCAATATTGTTCTGCAAGTGTGCTGCAACTTTCTCAAGAAGTAGACTATGAGGTCTTCCTAAGTCTGTTCTTTTACAAGAAGCAAACCCACCCTGGATCTGATTATTGTCTTGTATTACTCCTTCACACCATTCTTCAATTAGCTGTTTGAGATAGTAGTCATTTGATTTATACCTGCAACGTCAGCATGCTCTCGTAAGGAGAAAACGCATGCAACTGGTTTTACATCAAATTGCCTCAAGAAGAGGCAGTGACAGGAAAAACCCTGTCAACCAATCCTTTTTACACGAATGTATTTAGAATGAAATAGAGAACATATGGGCGTATCTATGTAGCATGCTTGAGATTGAGAACTCAATAAAAAGCAAGGTAAAATTTGCAGTTCCTAACAATAGATTTTAACGAGCACAATGTCCTAAAGGGAAAAAGAAAGCAGCACATTTCTAACATGATAGATCAGTTTCCAGAGAGACAGTTTACAATAGATTTTAACGAGCACAATGTCCTACAGGGAAAAAGAAGGCAGCACATTTCTAACACGATAGATCAGTTTCCAGAAAGAAAGTTTACAAACATCATAGGACTTGCTAGCATACCCTGCTTTCCTCATATCCTGGTATATAGCAAGGCATTGTTGTACTTCTCGCAAGGAACCATATCCAGTGCGAGCTCTTAGAAGTGTATTATATGTCACCTGGGACGGGAAAAGGAAGTTTAAATTATATTTTCAAGCTGGTATGTTTTGAGAATGAACATTTTTTTCTGTTCATAAAATGTTCTGCAATGGCTTAAATGTGAACATGGAAAAAATGCAAAACAAAATTCACATAATTTCTTTAACATTTTTGTAACACGTAGAACTGCTTTCACTGAACAAATCAAGATCCCTTTCTAGTTTTAGGTGTCCTGAACAAATTTTTGCTTAGGCATACTTCTTTTCTTTGCAACATTGAGCATTACAACTGGAGAAAACAAGCATAAAAGCTCCCAGCACTTACCAAATTAGGATTTATCTGACATCTTTTCATTTCTGCAAATAACGAAAATGCCAGCTTCAAATTTTTAGTTTCTACACAAACCTATGAACAAAAGCGCATGATGAATCAGCACATAAAGCCAATTCAGTTTTCATAATGCAACAGTGACCATATATTCAAGTGCAAATGTTATCGACATTCATCAAAATCCATTTTATTGGAATAGAAAGCCTCAAACCTTGATAGCTGTTGTATATGCAACAACATCAGGTTCAACTCCAGCCATACGCATGTTCTTCAAAATCTGCACTGAAAGGAGAAGTGTTAGAGAGCTTATTTTCCTTCAAGTTCACGAAGTGGAAAGAAAAGAAGAGAGTGTTAGAGAGCTTATTTTCCTTCAAGTTCAACGAAGTAGAAAGAAAAGAAGAGAGAGAGATAAACCAGTGGCCAGGAAAATCAGAAGACTTGTTAGAGAAAGAAATGGTCCTAGAAATTATGAAAAGGCATTGAGAAAGAAAAGAAAATCAAGTCTGCTGCAACTTCTTTTTTTGCTTTAAAGAATGTATGTAGACAGTTCTTTTGAATGGAAGTTTAATCAGCGTAGCCAATATCATAGAATTATTCAATTTATGGAATACCAGAAGGAAGGAGCAGCAGGCAAGATATGACAAGACATTGAGAACTTTTTCTTGTTAGTTTCCTTTTGTTTTGCTGGTATAATGACAAGTTGCTTCAACACCCAAATTCAATTAGATGTGACTGTTATTTTAAAGAAATATTCACAATAACAGATATAAGAGATTCAACTACAAAGTAAAAAGCAAAGATCTTGTAAATTCCAATAGAAAATGTGTTACCTGTACAGCACCAGATACATTGCCTGAGACTCCACATATGTCAATCAAGATTGACCAGCTTATATGATTAGGCGAAATTCCTACTGTCTTCATCTCATCCATTAAGGCTTTTGCACGGTGGTAATCACTACCACATGCTTTCATTAACATATGATATGTTGCGGGAGTGGGAGTGAAGGGAAATTTCTTAATAAAGTTTAAATGATGTGAATTTGGAACAATGTTCGTCATGTTAGGGCAGTGTTTCTGTGCATGCTTAATCTCATCTGCATTGCCACTGTGATCTCCATGAAAAACCTCCTGGGCTTCACTTCCCTTCCAGCACTGGAAAATACGAAATGCTCTGTCATATTGACAAGCCTGAACACATGCATGTAAAAGGATGTTGCAACACTGAGAATTTGGCTTGCATCCAGATAGGAGCATCTCTTCAAATAACTGAATTGCCTGCTCTACAAGACCTGCATTGGCGCATGCACTGATCAACGATGACCATATATGCATGTTAGGGGTGACTCCGGATGATAGCATATCTTCTTTAATTTTAAGTGCCATCTGCCACATTTTTGCATCTGCGAAGATCTGGAGAATTCATAGAGTAGAGAAGTTCTGAGGAACCATAGCCAGTGCATGAAAATAAAATAAACTAAACAGGGAAACAAGATTTTTCATGGAACAGATTAAGAGATTGACACTGCATTCTTTTCTATCAGTGAGATCGACATTCATATCCTGCACAGAGATATACCTTTACGATCATGCAGTATGTAAAGACATCCAACTTCAACACTTCTGCTGATTCCAACTGCTTTACTTCCCTATAAATGTCTTTGGCTAAGTCCACTCTTCCAGCAATACAGCATGCCTTCAACAGGATGTTATAAGATGCCACATCTGCTGTGACACCAAGATTCTGGATTTATAGCAAAAGGGTATTAAAATATTTTATAGATAAAATGACTGCGCACATATTTTGGCATTTAAGCAGTCTTCAGGATTCTAAAGAAAAAAGGAAAGATGATAAACATGGATGCCTTGTGTTTTCATAGAAGTTACAGCTGGAGGGGGGGGGATGCTTGGGATTTTATTACATTTTGCAAATAATTATAGATAAGATAATAAAAGGTGAGGAGAAACTAGAAATGAAGAATATCATCTAAAAATTTGATTGTTTTGCATGTCTATTGACAAATAATGAAAGAGCTTAATGATGATAAAAAGGTAAAAGGCTTTGAAAACTGTGCAAATACAATGGAACTCACCTGTAACAGATGTGTTCATCGAGTGTGAGTTTGTGCATGTGTTTGTTTTTGTATGTGTGGGTATGCACGCAACGCATGCATTGTGTGTGTGGATGTGTTTGAGATAGAGGGGGGGGGGGGGGGGGGGGGGGGGGGGGGT
>NW_011500144.1:64678-116369 GCF_000495115.2 Populus euphratica | reverse complement strand
GGGGGGGGGGGGGGGGGTGTGGCTGAGAGTTACCTGCATATTCTTGAATACACTGAATGTGTAGCCCAAGTCATGGGCATTGACATTCATGAGACTGTTGAAAACATAAACATTTGGGATGACCTTCCGATTGATCAAGTCCTGCAGCAAGATTCATTTGTCAATTTCATATCCTTGCCAGCAAAACAAATTGCTAAAATGTTGCAAAACAAGTGACAAGTGCATGTTCAAGGCCATCAAGAAGTTGAATCGGAGAGTAATAAGTACCAAGATGACAAGCAATTAAGAATTTGCAAGACTAGAAAAATGCTATCTCCTGTATCTACAAGACAAACACAAAACTTTCCAGCATGCCCAAAAATTATGGCTTTTTGGCTCAGAAGATCTGATACAGGAAAACCATGCTCAGGATGGACCTGGGGGTTGAGGGGGACTAAACGGGAAAGATAAACCCACTTTTCTATGTAGAAGGAATGAGCACATCTATGCCTACAAATAATAATGAACCTATTATTTGTTGACAATTTGAATAGTTTGATACTAATTCTTCCAGTAAAATGGGCCATATTTCACCAACTCCATTTTTTCTTTGTTTTCTTGCAACCCTAACTAAATAATCTAAGAATGCTCAGCAATCAATTTGATTGAAAGCAAGAAATGGATGCAAACCAGGTGGCTAGGTATTGCCACAAAACAAAATTGATCATGGAAAAAATGGACTATTTAATGTCAATATGCAAACTAAACCAGAAGCGAGACATTTAAACTAAATGAAGCTCATAAACAAATCCAAAGAACTTTAGCAGATGAAGGCAGTCATGTCAATTACCTCATAAATATACCTAGATTTCATGTAGTCACCACAAAGACCACAGACGTCGATTATAGTACGATGTAAATACATGTTAGGAACACTCAATTTATGCTTAGCTTCATCATAGGCAACCAAAGCACAATCCAGGTGCCCTTTTCTTCCAAATTCACTTATAATGTTGCAAAATAATATGCGTCCTTCACCTGGAAATATAGCTGCATATCTGCATCATGCAACGCTTGTACTTGTAGCATCCATCATATACTATGGAATATATAAAAAATGTAGACACAGATTCAATGCAACAAATATGTTTCACTGATTTTTAATAAAAAATCAAACCAATAAAAAATTGCAAAGATTGATGTGATCATACCGCACAGCCATCTTTGGATTAAGCTTGTCAACACAGATTTTTATGATGTAAGATGGGTCCACTAGTTCTTTGAAGGAGAAGCAAAACCCTGATCAGCCAGAAAACATCAGTTACGTATACAAAGCAAAGCTTCTCAATTATAACATTGTAACTACTAACTAAAGCTTAATTCTGAATCATAGAAAATTTAGATTTTCTAGTAGATATTGGTGATTGAAGAAAATTACCTGCAAGAGTCTCCATTATGTATACAACTTGCTCCACATCACCACAATTCACAATCCTGATACACTCTTTTTTAAGCAAATCAATAGCAACCCCATCAAGAAACTTCAAAGTGGAAACTCCCAGTTCCTCAGTTTTTTCCAAAAACCGAACAACACAGTCTACATTTCCTTGTTGAAGATTCTTTGAAATACCCTTTGCCACAGGACCCACACTTAATGCAGCAACAAAACTTGAAGGCTCGACACCTGAAGCAATCACTGACTCTGCAAGCATCACAAAGTCTTGGAGGCGGCCATCCTCGGCTAGCTTTGAAGCAAGGTTGGCATGGTAATCGAGGAGGGAGGAGGAGTTATGGTTTTGGCGAAATGGGATGGTGGAGAGGAGAGGAGGGGAGCGGGAATGGACAGCAGGGATTGGTTTGGAGGGACTGTGGAGAGCGTGGAGTGATGGGGTTTTGGGTTTGGGTTTCGGAGAGTGGTGGTGGTGGTGGTGAGGAGTGGAGGAGGGGTTTATCGGAGGAGTAACAGTGGAGGAGCCGAGGATGAGGAGTTGTTTCATTCTTGTCCTACCGTTGAAAGCATTTTTTTTTTTTTTTTTTTGGGTTTTGGTTGCAGGGTTTTATGGGTTTGGCATTTGGGAGTGGATTGAATTTGAAAGGTAGGTATTTTTGGTTAAGATACGGAGCCAAAAAAAAAAAAAACTAACGAATGATTGAAAAAAAGAAGAAGATAATAATCTTTATAAAAACAAATATTATAATCACTGCCAAGAAATTTTAAAATATTGTCAGATATATTTAACACTTAAAAAAATGAATAATTTGATTTGTCAATTTAAATTAAGAAATATTATCTGATAAGTAGATAACAATATAATTTCTTTAACATAATTTAAAAAAAAAAATTAAAACAAGATTTTACTGATAAATTTTTTTTTCAATATCAAGACCTTATAATATTAATATATACTTTGTAAAATGTTTGTTGCGAATTGGATGTTTTTTTTTAAATATATATATATTGTTTTTTGTTTATAAGTAAAATTATGAATATAAATTTAAAATTTAATATATACAAAGTTTTTTTTAAATATTAAAATAATTATATTTTAAATTGATTCATACTAATTTGAACTAACTTATTAAAAAATTAAATAATTTTTTTTTAAAATTAATTATATGACAATAAAAACATGTATTATCAGGAAAGCAACCAAAAAACAATTTTTAAAAGAAAAATTGATGAATTGTAAAATAATTGTTAATATTATAAAATTATAGATATATTTTTATTCAAAAAGAAAGTAAAAATTGAATGATATTTAATAAAATAATATCTAAAATATATTTTTAATATTTTAAAATAATTAATTTCAAAAAAATTGAAATCAAAATGAAATGAAAAAAAAGAAATGAAGGTCATGTTCACGCACTTGGCATTAATATAAAAGGTCATGTTCACTCGCTTGCCATTAATAACAAGGCTAAAGTGCACTTAGTTTTTTTTAGCATCATTCAAGGGATTGACGAATTGCTTGTTGGGCTGCTTCTTGAAATCTAGCCACCTAGTAGTTAGAAATTCAAGAGGTTTCCTTAAAATTTATTTTTTTCTATCTAGTTTCTCCTTAAATACTATAAAACTCTATATAAATCTCCTAAAATTACTAAAAAAACAAAAAATAACTAAATAAAAAAATCAAGACAGTACATGATTTATTTTCCCTATAAAAAAACCACTTTCAATAAACTACTTTCATAACATAAGGATTTTTTTTTATTGAATTATCATAAATTAACAATTTTAAAATTTATTTTTTCTATCTATTTTATATTGAAACACTATAAAAATATATATAAACCCCGAAAATCACTAAAAAAAAAAAAAAAAATAACAAGACCATACATGATCTACTTTTCCCTCAAAGCTTAGATGAAAAAACCATTTTCAATGAACTACTCTCACGAAAAGAAGCTCATAACACAAAGATTTTTTTTTTTAGTGATTGAATTATGGTTAATTGACAACTTTACTGTTTTTTGACGAGTTTCTTCCCTTTCTCTCAAACCTAAAAGCTTAAAAATAAATAAAATAAACTTTTAAATTAAAATAAAAATTCTAAAATTTTTTAAGATTGACCATGCATTTTTTCTATACTTTACATTGTAGTCATCTCACTTTTAATTTTTTTCTTTTCATGACAATTCAATACTTTATCTCATGAAATTGGATAAAAAAGAACTCAATCAAGATGAAAAAAGCTTGAGAATAAAATTAAAAAAAAAAAGACAAATAAAAAAGAAAAAAGAGATAATTTAATATTCACATGAATAGTAAAGCATCATAAAATATTCACTTCTTTAAATATACTAGCAATCAAACAAATAAAATCATATTAACAATTAACCAATAATCTAAAATAAAATTGATGTTTATTACTCATTCATAATAGATAAAGACTCAAAAGTATTGTAAATTCAATTTTGAAATAATAATGTTGGAATTTTACAAAATTCTAGGTTTGTGACTTTTTATCTTTATTATTTTTGGTAGCTCATTTTGGTGTACAGTTTACCTAGAAGAACCAAGTAACATAAATAGTATTATTGAAGTGTAAAATGGCTTTTTATTATGAATTAATGCATAGATCTTTTCAACTTTTTTGATTTAATCCTTACTAAGTTAGAAGATCATTGTGGGATAAAAATATAGTGCTATAATCTTTATGAGTTATTTATAGTGTTATTTTTAATTTTCATATAGCTAGAAAATACTTGTTTCTAAAAATGCCATAAAACTGAATGACAAGCTTCTCCTCATCAAGAATAAAAGGATGTTATTTAATATCAGGTCGAAGATAGTTTGTTTATCTAAACGTGCAACTCTTTCCATGGTGAAAAAAACCTACAAACAAAAATAATTTTTTTTTAATTTCAAGAGGAAATGAGGGAGGTGGAATGGGCTGCTCAGTAGATACTAGAGATGAAGGGAGAATAAAAGAGAGGATAGGTGAGGTAACGTGCGATTGCTTGTGATTTAGGGTTTGATGAAAGTGAAAACATTTTATTCATATCTTTTTATCTTTATATAATTGGTTCTTTTATATATCTTTTTATCTTTATATAATTGGTTCTTTTATATATATATATATAATTGGTTCAATTTTGGTAGAACTCGTTCATTTGATTTTAGCTCTTTAAAATAAAAATAAGATTAACTAAAATGTTTTTTCTTGTTTTTAAATTGGTTTTTTTTCTTGATTTGGTTTATTTGTTTAATCTTTTTTAAAATATTTCTACTTTCTAGAAGGTTTACAACTCTTTAAATAAACTTAAAAACTTACATAAATCAACAAGGAAACTTGAAAATAAGGAACAAGCAATAAAAATCCTAAACAAACTAGGAAAAACATCCTAAATAAAGCTTAAATAATAATAATAATAATAACTTAAACCAAGTAAGAAAAGGAATCCTAAATCAACAAGAAAAATATAACAAATCTTAAATAGTAATTTCTAGGCATTATTGAAAAGCTTTGTTGATCTCCAATTGATACAAAATTTTAACCCTAAATAATATAAGATTTTTGGTATCTTTAGAGAAATTTCATATTAATCTAATAATTGGATCAAAATTTATGCCGATTAATATAAAATTACATGTTAGGGAAAAATCTCTTACATTATTCTTTCTAGGTTGGAAAGAACTTGTCATAAGTTTTGACCATTCATTCGTCTACTTTATTGTGTTGTCTACCATTAACAATGATGTTATACCTTTGCGCTCCACTTATCTCTAATATGTTGACATTGTATAGTTAGTTAACGTAGATAAACTAGGCCAATAATCAATACCCAAAACACTCTAAATCTTTATGTAACCATTATTAGTTATTAATGGTTTGTTCTACACTGTAACCTTTCTCATATAATTATGGTCCTTCACAATCTTCTTTTTATTTTAATTCTCTTTCTTCTTTATAAAGTTGGATATAAACAATATATTTTTACCTTTACTCTTAACCGTTGCTCCTTTTATTATAAGAACCAATATTATAAGTTTTCCCTTTATACTTGGAGTATACGTATTACATCATCAATTATGCACGAGATTCCTATTATATTGCCATGATTTATCTAACGGTAAATTACATACATCCATAAACATTATATTACATCAAACACTAGAAAAATATCTCTTACTTATATATATATATATATAAAAAATAGTGTTCATCCATGATTACCTGGCAATCTTAATTCAGCCACTTTAATTTGTAAGGTTTAAGATGTTTTTCTATTTTGAACTGCAACTTTTCTATTACCTCAGCTCACACTATGTTCTTGTAATTATCACTATCAATTATCAAATTACATACCTTGTTCATGATGGTACAAGTTGAATGAAATAGAGGTGTAACTAATCTTCACCCAAATCACTTTTATAAGCAAACAAGGTTTTTGGTTGACTAAGTTAGCATTATTATTACCTTGTAAAACTCCATCATTACCATTTAAATCATTATAAACAAGATCAATCACATTCTTATTGAATTCTTCTACCAATAATTTTTTACCTGGGTGATCTTTTGATTTATCATTCTAAAATACTTGATGCCCTAATTTATCACATTTGAAATACTAGAATCTAAAACAAAATCTAGAATTTGAACCCTAACTTGTGGTTTGTTTAGGTGCTAATTCATGCTGAATGAATGAATTTTGTTTGTTCGTACATACCTTCTTATTATTATGGTCAAATCAAAAGTCACTATTATTAATTATTCTAGTTACTTATTATTTCCCTTAAACCAAAGCCTTATAACAAGCTTAAAAAATGTTTATAAAGATAGCAAATATAACATATCTTAGATGGATCATTGTAATCTACCTAAGTACTTAGCAACCAATTACGTTTTTGATTCTAACAGAACATTCATAGTCACAAGTTGGTAAAAATCATTAATATATTCATCAATAATTCTTCCATTTTTTTTATTAATGCATGGATTCATTGGTATAAAGTCTAAGTGTACTTGAATCATTTATTTTTTCTTAATCATTAATCTTTTATTTACCTTATCTCTCTCCGAGACCTCTTTAATTATTCCCATCAAATAAAAACTTGACCCTTCAATCAAAATACAATAAGCTTCACTCATATCTACTTGGTAATTTTTTATATTAAAAAAATATTCTCACTTTACTCATCCAAAACATAAACTTTCTTCTTTATAAAGTTCCTATAAATTTATGGATTTTAATAAAAAATCCAAAATCTCTAGTTTTATTTTCTTCCAATTCAAAAGGCTACCTTCTTAGTTCCTGCTTTTGAAATGGGTTTTCAAAACTAGCCATTTATTCATGAACACTATTCTTATAATTACTCAAGTTCCCTATCTTCATTAGCTAATGGGTTAATTTTATAATATGTTTTTGCATGCCTTATACTATCAGTTTCTAAATGTTTCCTTTTATAGAAGAAACCTCTATATCCCCTTTTATCTAAACATGTTTTAATATATGATTTTTTCAGTCATGATTATTCATCAACATACAACAAATAAAATAACATGGGATTACAATACATAACAAACAATAACCTAGAATCATTGGGCTTTAATACAACTGACATAAATAAAAGTAACACAAAAAAAACAACAAGCATAAGATTACAGAATTATGCTAAAAAAAGATCATATAGAAACTCTAATTCAAAATTTTATTACTAAATATTTTTTATTTAGGTAATCCGTCTTTCTAGAAGGTTTATGAATTCTTAAATAAACTTAAAAACTTACCTAAACTAACAAAGAAACCAAAAAATAAAGGAAAATAATAAAAATCCTAAACAAACTAGGAGAAATATCATAAATAAAGCTGAAAAATAATAAAAGAGATCTAAATCAAACATGAAAAAGAATCATAAACCAACTAAACTAAATGATTAATAAACCACCGAAGAAAATATAGCAACTCTTGAATAATAACTCCTAGGCAACATTAGAAAGCTTTTTTAATCCTTGATTGTTATAAAATTTTAGTTTTAAAGAAAAAACTAGGTCTTTGAAATCTTCTAGAAAAATGTCATCTCGATACAATTGTTGGATCAAAATTTATGCATGTTAATATAAAATATTGTATTAGGGAAAAGTATCATATATCATTATTTTTACCTTTTTCCAATTTTAACACTACTTCTTATATCTTTAATAATGCAGTCCACGATATATTTTCTCTTTCTTTCTTCTAAGCTAGAAAATCCATTTTTTTCTAATTTATATATTAATTTCATTCCCAACATCTTCTTTTAATATCTAATATTTTTCTATTTTTTCATAGTTAGAAGAGATCAAATAAAAGAGAGTGGTTGAGAGATTAAACAAAGTTTTGATTCATTCATGTCTAACCAAGGTTCCAATCCGTAATGGTCTTTCTTCCTTATTTTTTTTCTTTTTTTTTATCAAATCCCATTTCATCTCTAATTTGTTTGAATTTCTTTATAAATATTTTTTTCTGCATAAATAATGCAACAATGAGAAAATCTAAAAGTAAAAATAGTTTACTCCATTTTTTATGGTTAAAAGAAATAAAACAAAAAAGAGCAACTGAGATATTAAAAAAAACTTTATCTGGTCCAAATCTAATGCTTTTTTTTTCTTTTTTTTTTGCTCTTTTTCCTTTCAAGTTTTATAGTTGCAAAATAAAAACAAAAAATCAGGTTTTTAAGTTATTATATACGTAGAAGAATTTTATAGGTAGATAAAAAAAGCATTGTAGCTATAAGGAATTCAAAAGGAAACTATACACGTACACACACAAAACTTTCTTAATATTTGTGCATAAATTCCATATAATAAATTCAAAAATAGTGTAATTTTTTTTTTATCATAATTTAGAAATCAATCAAATTTTCGGTAGAGTTTTTCCTATACTGGGAAATCATAAGTTATTGACAAAAAAAACCTGTTGCACTTTAATATTCATTCAATCTTCATTCCATTCGTTGTCTAATCATCCTAGACTCGTCATACCACAACTTAACATATCATATTCATCACATTTCATTATGGTTCAATTATATCATTCATACAATAATTAGAAGAAGATAACACATACATTAAACTAAGTATACTTTATCTACTATGTTAAAAATTCAATACAAACATTATCAAAATAAAATATAGTCAAGGATTTAGTTAACATTTAAGTCCAACATATCATAAAATCCTATAATAGTAATTACAATAAGTAATTAACATTCATATTATCATCCCTCAAAATTACACATGATATACGATATCATTCATATTATTATCATAAAAAAAAAACTATACACGATATGCAACTTTATTAATACTTTTATAAATACAAAATGCAAGGGTTCCATCATAAACTAAACCCGAAAAAATTACGAGGGTCCTGAAATCATTTTATATCATTAATCAATTAATATAACATAAATTTTTCAATGCAATATAATAAATTCATTGAATAACCTAAAATATACACTTCCATTAGAATTTAAGTTAATGGTTAACTTAATTCCTTTTTATCATTTCTTCATATTTATTAAAACAATCCCTTTACCTAAACCTAGGTAATAGACCCTTATTTAAGGTAACGTCTGTACTATCTAGAAACAAAACATTAGTTTTATTCAAAATATCTAGTTTTATAATCCAGAATTAGAACATTAGTCCTTAAACAAAGAACTATCATAAGAAACGGCTAGACCACTTTCACTCCTAGAATTCTTTTTATTATTATTATATTACATTTTAATTTTTATTATATTATTATTTTAATTTATCCTAAGGTTTACAACACACACGATCAAGACCTATTTCTTTATCCCTTCTTGATTCTTACATGAATAGAAAATATGTTTTGGCCGATAGTTTGCATCTTCATGTTAAGCTAATAGGGTTAACTTTAGTACTCAAAAGTTTCCTTTTCTTTTTTTTTTTAAGTTTTTTTATTGAAATAATTTTGAAATGTTAGTGTAAAATATTCTTTTAAAATACATTAAAAAACATAAACCAAACACTCTTAAAGCCCAATTAGAATGATTTTCCATACGAAATTATTGTTCTTTTTTTGTTTTTTTGGATTCAAGGAAACCCCATTTCCAGAAAGCGCACTTTGTAAGTTTAGGTAAGCGAGTAAAACACTGGCTATTTCAGACTCTTACAAGAGGTGTACGTCCTGACTCAAACTCGAAACCTGCTATGCACATTTCAAGTCCTTTACCAGCATACTACATCCTTGAGATAATGTTGCCCTTTTCCTCTTCCCTTTTTCAACAAATCTTTACTTCAATGTTGATTTCACCCCAAGTTATGCTTTGTCAAATTTTTTTAATGAAGAATATTAAAAAACATATTTTATATAAATATATTAACATGATATATAAATAAAATATTTAATATTCCAATAATTTTGATATGTTTACCTTCTTAAATATTTAAAGAGAAAAAAAAACACTCAATCATATTAAAATTTCATTATAGTTGCCTTTGATTAAAAAAATATAGAACTATATTCAGTATGGTGTTCTTTTTCTCTAAATTTAAGAATACTTATTGCATTTCACCAGGAAAAAAAAAGAAAAAAGGTTAAGAGAACAAAAAAAAATTAGAAGAAAAATAAAATACGACTGAATGGAGTCTTACGTGGCACGAAAGAAAGATTGCACCATTTCCAACCATAAGGCGCCACGCATGAGAAAGCCCAAGGACATATCGGTCAATCCATCACCAGACGTACCTTCTGGAATCCCCACCTCCAGGTGGTAGCGTCTCCGTCCGAAACACCAAACAAAACCGCACACACCCCGCCCCCACTCCCTCTTCATCAACAAATACTTGCTACTCCGCCGGTGTCATCACTCTCTCCATCCCCTGCATAATCAAAAGCGCTTTCGGTTGCGAGTGAGTGTGTATTGTATCGATTTGGATGCAAATTAGAGATGCCGCCGAAGCAGCAATCAAAAGTAGATTTAGCAAAGAAGCAGAAGATCGTAGAAGACAAGACCTTCGGGCTCAAGAACAAAAACAAGAGTAAAAATGTTCAAAAATATGTACAATCCCTCAAGCAAAACGTACAACCCCAACCTGACCCCTCTAAACTCGCAGCCAAGGTAATTTACAATTCCAATCCCCCAAAATATCGTTTCTTTGCTTTGATTAACCGATGCTGTGAAAAATCCTTTAATTTTGACAGTTCTGAGTCTTCTGACATCTTATGTGTTTTTGAATTTCAATTATAAAAAAATAATTAAAAAAACAGAAAAAGAAAGAGGAAGAGAAGGCAAAAGAGAAGGAGCTAAATGAATTGTTTAAAGTTGCTGTTAGCCAGCCCAAAGTTCCTGTTGGTAATTACCCAATTTCTTCTTCTTCTTATTTAATTTTTTATTTGAATTTTTGCTTTTATTTTATTGAAATTTTTGTTCCTTGGGAGTTATACTGATAGCTTAATTGATCAGGTGTTAATCCAAAGTCGATATTGTGCGAGTTCTTCAAAGTGGGGCAGTGCGCGAAAGGCTTCAAATGCAAGTTCTCGCACGATTTGAATGTTCAGCGAAAAGGAGAAAAGATTGATATTTATAGTGACAAGCGCGACCAAGGTTGTTCAGTTAGAAGATTGTTTTATTTTGGTTATTTTTCTATGCTTTTGTTGGTTTTTGCCTGTGTTTATGTCAGGTTTGGTTCTTACATGCAATTTATGTTTTGATTTTAAGAAACAATGGAGGATTGGGACCAAGAGACATTGGAGAAGGTCGTGGAGTCAAAGGGAAAAGAGTATCAGCAGAATAAACCTACTGATATTGTAAGTTTGCTCTCTTAATAAGTGAATTTTTTTTTTGAATGAGTATTCAGAAGTTCAGCTTCAATTTACCGTGTGTAATTTATAATCGAGTCACGAACTTCATAGTTGATGATTGAAGCTTTCCTTTCCTTTTGTTTTGGGCCTTGCTTAATGTGAACCATGTCTTCCATCTATAATACTGAGAAATGTGATTTTAATCTGAGATACTATTGTTAGATGAGAATTGAGAGATCAACTTAGAAATTGGATCTGCAGGGGGGGGGGGGGGGGGACCAAGTGGGTTAAACAGTTACCTGTCTGTCTTAGATCCATCTCTGCAACTTATGACTCTTTCTTTATGGTTTAGAGGATTCTGACACATGGAAGAGTAAAAAAGTACACTTTTAGTAATTTTCCCCCATAGGAAGTAAGAAATAAACAGTAAATGTATATGTCCCAAAGTTTTATTGCTGAAGTATCATTACCAGAATGAAGGTGGTGTTGAGAATTGTTTCCTTGCTAGTTCAATACAAAGGATCAGGGAATTTTAAATGTTTGTACTAAATTTGTTGCAGTACTTTGAAAAGATCTTGAGTTTGATTATGAAGGTTAGTGAAAGTGCCTCAGCCCGTGTGTGATTGATTGTATTTGGTCAAGCGTGGAGGGTAGAAATTGGAACATGAGTATCTAGAAAAGGTAGTGGTCAGGAAATATCTTAATTTTGATATAATAGTATAATATGCACATTAGGTGTGGTCACACACAAAGACACAAAAGTGCCCAGGTGATTCAATGAAGCATATGTCCCCAAGGATTTTTGTTGGCATCAAGAAAAAAAGACTTAAATAATAATTTAACTCCGAATTGTGTCCTTAATTTGGACCAATTGAATGAGATGATTTATCTCTAGCTGAGCAATTAGCCCAATGTTTTGTCTATGTAATTTACAATGAGTGCGGATATATATATGCAGGTTTGCAAATATTTTCTTGAAGCAGTGGAGAAGAAACAATATGGTTGGTTCTGGGTCTGCCCAAATGGTGGTAAAGATTGCCATTATCGTCATGCTCTTCCTCCAGGGTATGTTTTGAAATCTCAGATGAAGGCTCTATTAGATGAAGAGGCAGAAAAGATCTCCATCGAAGAGGAGATTGAAAATCAGGTGATGACAAATTTGCTAAGTTAGCCATGCTATACATTTGGTGCAGTGTAATTTTTCTCAATTGCGTTACTCTTATATTCTTATTATCCATTAGTTTTTAACTAAACACCCATTTTTGGTTTTAGCGTGCAAATACAACTTCTTCAACCCCTATGACTCCTGAGCTGTTCATGCAATGGAAGAAGAAAAAGATGGAAGAAAGAGATGCTGGTTTGGCTGCTCAGAGGGCAGAGAGGGCTAAGAATGATCGTATGAGGTATCTTCCCTCACACACATGCAGGCACATTTGCAGATGGATATATATGTCATAGCTTACTGGATATTATCTGCTAAATCTGCTACACTTTCCAATCCATTTCAGTGGTCGGGAGCTATTTCTATCAGATGCCAGCGTGTTTGTGGATGATGCTGAGGCTTATGAGAAATATCAAAGACAGGAAGAACCTGATGGTACTGAACAGAAGGTAAACTCTTTTGCCTTTTTTCCTGTGATTTCATACCAGGGTCAAATAAAGAATGATCAATGAGCCTTCAGCATGCCCAATAAAATGAGGCTGATACACAACTAGATGGGGTTGATGATGTACAAAATTAGATTATACGATCTATATGGAGATTATTGACATCATACAGCGAATTGTTGAGTTTTTTATCATGTTCTTTATGAAATTTTAGAACTTACTAGTCCTTATGACCTTCTGTGTAAGACATAATGACTCTTTCACTTTGTTCAGGATCAAAAGGTAGCCCAGGTTAAGGATGACATGATGTTCTGTTTTCCTAGTTCTTTGTGCTCTACTAATATGAAACCTGTGCTTTGTACTGATAAATACGAATACAAATGTTGGTTCTATTGTCATTTCCTATGTCTTCCATTAATTCAAATTAATTTAACTACTATAAATTATTTCAATCTCTTGCATCTTAAATGTCTGGAATCCATTAACTGAAATTAATGTTTGCCTATTTAAAGTTGTCTACCCCGACATGAAATGTAGTTTGCTCCTGGAATTCAGGTAAATGATAAATCCACTGCTGTTGGACCGAGTACCTCAGCAGCTGCTGGTGGTGATGCTGAAGATCTTACTGATGACGAGGATGAACTTGACATGGACGAGTTAAATGAGTTGGAGGCAAGTTTATCAAAAACTTCAATCCAAATTCCAGAGCGCAGTAGCAGTCATTAGTTTTGAGAGGCAGAGTCTATGGTCTGCATGCCTTTTAAAATGTTGACTCCATGATCCTGCTGCGAAGGGATTTGCACTGCTGTTGCATCACCATCTCACTTGTCAATGATATTTTCTGAGATCAATTGTAAGTTATGATCTCCCCTAATCTGGGCTGGTACTTTTTAACATTTAACATGATGTCCTTTATTGTTGATGTTAAATCTTGCTTTTAGATTCGTCCGCAAGCTTGTGCTTTTTGGCCATTTCATTTGCAGCTACGTTTTGATGCTATATTTACCCTGTGATAATGAAGTTCGGAAAAGTTACATTGTTGTAACCTTGTGATAATAATAAGCCATCTCACTGCCATGGCTTTTTGTTGCTTAATTTACGTGATGGAGTACTGTAGTTTTTCCCATCATGATGAAGGGCACTCTGCTCGCAAGTGGCCATCAAACTTGACCCTGCTGGTCATTCGTCAAATCTTTTGACCTGAATTCATTCCTAGACCATCATGAGGGGCTCTAACCTGGTAAGATCTGGTTTCCTTGTTGGGAAGATTGAAAAAAAAAAGAATGGCTTGAATAAAAAAAAATTAAGATATTTTTGTTTTGTAGATATTAAGATGATGATATATTAATTTTTAATATTGAATTTAAAATATGATAATTATTGGATGATATATTTTAAATATTAAAATGATTATATATTATATTGTCAAGAAAAAAATAAATTATGATGTTAAATAACTCATTATTTTAATATTGAAGGAAGAAATTAGAAAAAAATATTCAATAAAAAAAAGCAAAATATAGATTTAAATGAATTAGGGTTAGCTTGTCAAATATGCATTTTAATGAATTTAATAATTTTTTATTTCTAAAATTATTCTTTGTTTAATCATAGGATAATTAGGGGTGTGACTTTGTATCAAATAACAATGTTTTTTTTAAAGAAAAAATAGAATAAATATGTTGCACTGAAAAAAAAAACTGGTTTAATTTCAAGCTAAATAAAAAAGGCTATGATTTCATTAAAAAAGGAACTTCAATGCTATTCAATAAAAAAATTTAAATTATTTTTAGTAGAATTGTAACAAGCGAATAAGTTTGAGCATCTAGTCCATTAATAAAGGCTTGAGAGGCTTGACCCGCATGCCAGGCCTCTTAATATATTTCTTATATTAAAATGCAAATGATATATTATGTCTTTTATTTTTTTAAAGCATCGTAAATAACATGTCAACAGTTATCGTAATTTTTAATATTTGAAGGGTTGCTAAAAAATTAAATCATGAGTATTTTATGCCAAAATATTTAATTTTCAACTAATTTTAATGTAAAATACCTATAAAACACCTTAAAGATCATAATAAATCTATTTATATATTTAAATAACTATAAAATCAGTCCAAAATCAATATAGAATAAAAAATCTTCTTGGATTCAAATTTATTATCTCAAGTGATGAGAATGCCAAAAAAATATCTTAATAAAACTCTTATCTTTGAATAAAACTTTTGAACATCTTTATCGCATCAATAATGAATTTTTTTATGATTAGAATTAGTGTTAATAATGATTTTCTTTCTTTGTCATCAAAATCCAACAACTTCCTCTCTTATTTATCAAACTAAGAACTAAAATATAAAAAAAAATAAATTTTTAGACTTAAATAAAAATTTTGAAAACAAAAGAGACCAAAATCATTCATGTGGCAAGTATAAGTATCAAAGAAAACCATGTGCCAATTTTGAAACTACCATCTATTTTTCAAATTTTTTATTTTTATTTTACTTTAGTCTCATATCTTTTAATTTTTCCATTTATTAATAAATTATAAGTAATAGGTCGTAAAAAGACTCAATTAAGGAGAAAAAATTTGATAACTATCGTAAAAAGACTCAATTAAGGAGAAAAAAATTGATAACTAAACAAAAAAAAATCAACTTTTAAATTCCATAATGAATCAAAGTATTTTCATAATGGATGTGCAATGTGCAAAATCTTGATGCTTTTTGGTGTTTCCTTAACGCAAAGCAAAAAATAAAACGCTTTTTGGTGTTTCCTTAACGCAAAGCAAAAAATAAAACGCTTTTTGGTGTTTCGTTAACGCAAAGCAAAAAATAAAACTTTTATTAATTCTAACGGTTTTGACACTCCAATAAAACAAGATTTAACATTATTTCAAGATCAAGGTTTTTTTACATTTAGTAATCCATATTCTCATTCATAAAGCGATTACAAACTCCAAGGACTTTCAAAAAAAAAATACCACAACTACTTTAACAAAGAAAATTTTAGATAACTAATGTTGTATGATCCATCAAAATAGAGTAGGTAATTTTTTTAGGCAAATAGAAAAGGCATATAATGTAACCAATATTCTTTCTCTATCCTTTTGTTTTTGTTTTTGTGCAAGCCACACAAGCATAATTAGAAAATTGAGAACTTATGACCACACCACTAGTATTTAAACCCTCCGATCAGTGGATGATGTATTTGCAGAGGCATTAGTTCCATTGATTGACCTTCTTGTTGGTTTCTCTATTAAAATAGATAGAAAGACTAAGGTATGATTTATCTTAATAAAAAAAAAGATAAATAGCCAATTGTTTACTATTTTTATTTGTATAATTATTTTAAATAATTTTAGTGAATAATTTCTTTTGTTAGTATGAATTTTTTTTCAAGTACTAACTTAAAATTATCAATGTAAATATTATTGAGAGGTGAGTTTTGGGAATAATACGTTTGATATTGTAATGAAAAGGTAACTTATAACAATAACTCAGTGATAATATTTTTTTAAAAAAAATAAATTGAATAACATGTCACATATATAAATTACATGTACTAAGTTCGTGACTTATCATGTTAAATGATATGGAGCTAGACATTTCAATTTAAATTATACTAACGTTCACGAGTTTTACTAGAACAAGTTGGACATACTACATCCTCACTAAATATGGGTTATAAAAATATTTTTATTTGTTATTTTTATTTTAATGTCATTTTTTCTTTCTAATATATGTATTTTATGTATTGACAAGTTATATGAACTCCATGTACCAAGACTTTGATATTAACACCTTCACCAATATATCAAAAGCGAGATGATTTATAGCTAGCATGTCCCGAATCACTATTTTGTTATTATTAAGATATATGATCAGGTTATGTGGCAATTTGGTTGATATAAATAACAAGTTGCATAGTATCAATCATAAAATTAAAAGACAAAACAATTTGTTTGTGACTCATTTAACTTATCTAGATCTTTGGCATGCTAAAAAAATCAAATATTAGTAGAGTGATATCCTACAATTAATCTAGAGAGCTTTATGAGATGATATTTGAGTATAACAAGTCATGTTATTACATCTATATGGGTATTTTTTTCTAAGACATCCACATAATGTAATTCATTATAATCCATATTATCTAAGACATAATCAATTGGTATGCATTAGTGTTTTTTTTTTAAGCACTTATTAGATATCTTATTTATATATTATAGATTATATATATATATATATATTGTATGTATATGTTAGATGCAATATAAAATACAAGATGTTTATATATATATATATATATATATATATATATTGTATGTATATGTTAGATGCAATATTTAATACAAGAGGTTTAAAGATCAACAGTTGCATTTTATAAAGGATTAAATGAGAAGAGACATGTCATGGCCTTAATGTCTATGCCTATAGCTAATCACTTGGCTAAAGTGATATTGATTTTGTTAATATAAAAATATTTAATTTTAATATAAAATTTATTTATATATAATATTTATCAAATATTTAATTAATAAATTTAATAATTAATTAATGAATCTAGAGTAGAGATAAAGTTATTGAGATAAAAATGCTTTACAAAAGAAATTATAAAGTTGTTATAAATATAAGATTCATATAGCATCAAAACATTATTTTTAAATGCTTCTGTTTAATACTTTATTAAGACTGAACATTAATCAGAGTTGTTATGATTAATATATATTATATTTTTTTCTTTATAAAATAAACAATTATTCTCATAAGATAAGGTATAAAGGAACATAAAACTAATATGTAGGTATTTGTCATATGATATGCATAAATAAATTAACTCGCATAAGAGTTTTATATGGAGAGATCACTTGTATCTATAAAAAGATTCACGTAATGATTTTATAAGTGATCTTTAAACTTAATATCATTAAGTTATCTTATATAAAGAATGTTATGTTTTAATCTTGTTATATGTTATTCTAATCAGAGTAACAAATGGGCAAATACTGGATATTATATGAACTATATGAAGATATTTAAGTAATTAAGAAATGATTCATCGCTTTAGATGAATTAAAAAAATATTTTATCTTTTCTTAAATAATATTAATTATAAATCCTTGTATATAGAGAAATGAAATTTGAAAATAGTTTTAAATCGTATTCAAATAATCATTGACTATGGTGTTGAGAACACATATAATTTGACAAAGTAGATACACTTCATGCTATAATGTTTAAATCATAATATTATTGATAAATAGATAATAATTACACTGAGAAATTGGGTACTAAAAGATTAAGTCAAATTACTTATGACTCTCAAAATATTTGAAGAATCATGAAAGGTTGCTTACACATTGTACTTGATCTTAAAATATAAATCAATTAATTATTGAATTGATAATTAATTAATTAATTTAATTATATTTTGTTTGAAATTATGATTTTTTTCACCCAACTAATTCAAACTCAACATTAAAAACATTCACCTCTCTAACCATAACCCTGATCTCGACCAATCCAAAATTGAATTCTTCCTTTACATTCAAGATAATTATCTTCACGCTATTAACAAACTTGAAGATAGTGAAATCATGTGTGCTCTTCAACTGGATCTTATCAAGCTTGTTTTCAGTTTTAATGACCTCAAGAAAGACCAAAAAAGCCTCTCCAGAATGGAAACTCAAAATGATGCTAATTAGTAAATCATTATTTTCATTAATTACTTGATGTTGTTAAAAGTATCTATGAACATTAAATTGGTCATGCATAATCTTGATATAAACGGCAAAGTTCATGACTATTTGTCGATAGGAAAAACTATTTTTCCATGAGTTTATTACTTATTATCACTGATTTATTTTGATTTATTTGGTGCTTGGATTTATGTTTTATATAGGAAATGACTTATCATTTATCGAATTCATTTCTTTATGCTATAATATCTAAATAAGAACATTGTTGATAAATAAATAATAATTACACTAAGAAACTGTTTATTGATGGGTTAAGTCAAATCACTTATGACTTTTCTAATATTTGGATAATGATAACAGGTTGCTATATATTATGTATAATCTTCAAATATAAATCAATTAATTATTGAATTGATAATATATTAATTTATTTAATTATATTTTATTTAGAATTATGATTTATATTTTTATCAATTTATTAGAGAACTTAATGAGTCACACACATAAAAATCATGGGTCATAAATTAAAATTGGATGATTAATCAAGTGTGACTTGATTATAAATATGTTTTACAAATTAAGGACTAAAATATAATTTAAATAGGGAATTACAATTCTTGGTCTAGAGAAATCAAGTAGAGACTTAATTAAATAAATTTCTAATTTTTTTCTAAAATAATATATGTGATATTATTTAGAGAGAAAATTGATATTTTACTATTTATAGAGCTTCTAGATTAACTTATAAATAGAATGTTATGCTTTTTAATTTTTGTATAATAAATAGTACAATATAGAACACTTGAAAAAAAAAGAGCTAGCACTCAAAGATATAACAATATTTTTCTCTTAAAAGTATTTAAGAGATTTTTTACTAGTAATTTATATGGATTACCGTTAAAGAATAAGCAATTGAACGACTTCTGTTTTATAACAATCCAATCTTAAAACAATTATTCAAAGCCAAAAAGAATATCTAATATTTAGATAATCTTTATATAAACCTTAAACAACTCTAGATATGTCTAACAAGATCCTTGAGACTCTAAAAAAATTAAAAAATTATGAATTCTGCTGCATATACATGTTTTGAAAAACCTAACAAACATTACACTTTCTTTGTGTCATGGTGGACTTTATGAAGTTGGAGATGCTTAGCATTTCAAAGTGACATTAATGAATGATTAATCATTTTTCATGAATAAGTACATTTCATTAGGGAAGCAAGCTTATCCATGAGCGATCCAGTCTCATTGCAAACATTCCAAACCTGTTCTCAAGCATTCCAAGTGGACATCTATTCACATGCCAAAATAATTTTGGTGTTGGTCCTTCACAAGCACTCAAGCCCTATCCAAGAGTTGAAATAATTTTAAATATAGTTAAATAATATATTTGAATGTTAAGAGAATTAATTTTATTCAATTATAAATTTAGTTTAAATTAAATTAAATTAAAAAATTGTGTTAGTTGTGAATTGTGTTTAGCGTTCAATAATAAATTATTGGATTGATTGTTTGTTGTGGCAACAAATTGAGAAGATGGAGAAACAACCTCACTTAAAATTTTTGAACTAAAGTTGTATGCAATGCGTAAGCCACCGATAATACATGTGACTTGGAAGGCATATTTTTGTTAGTGCCGTGCTAAATTATGCTTTTAAAAAAAATTAAATTTTGTTATTTCCTCCAAAAAAAAAAAAGTTTTTATTGTGCTACTTTGAGGAAAAAAAACCTCATCGACTATGTCTACTATTATCCAATGACAATTGCATTCGGAGTTTGTATGCCTTTTAAATTTTGGGTTTAGGTCGCTTCAACTGCATCCAATAAAAGTAAATTTAGGGTTTAAGATTTATAATTTAATTGTTATCCAAAAAGAAGCAATGAGTGTAAGATTTGGGTCTGAAAAACACCTTTTCTTGATCATCCTCGAATTCAGGATCATTTAGTACACTTGTCTCGTATTAGCAAATATTACTTCAAACCTATCCTTTCAAAAAATTTCTTCTACAATGATTGAGCATTTTCAAAACAGAACCCAACAAGCATAATTATCATCCAGGTGAATTAGCAGTTTTGTATAATATTAATTTTTTGTATTTTTAAAATATTTTATTTTTAAATAAAATATTTTTTAAAATATTTTATTTTTAAATAAAACCAGACTTTAAAAAACAATTATTATCACTCTTTTAAATATTCTATACCTAATTTCACTATCATTCCTGGATGCGCTATACCTAACTCGATACGTTTCTCTTTGACTTGATTTTTAGAAAAAGAAAAGAAAAAAAAAACAAATGACAAATCATGTAGGAGGAGGACATGATAACGAAAGCAGACCGATGACATGGTGGTCGGCGTAATATTTGAGTCCAAGGACAGTGGGGGCCCCTTGGCCACCGTTCGCACGGGGGCACTTCCATGATTCAACGAATTCATCCTCGATTCGCTAGCTTGGACCATATGATGATGATTTATTGAGAAAGTAAATTCTGACAAAAAGTTCTGCTCTGGGTTACAGGTGTTTTTCTTGATATCACCAACCAGCTCAAGATATGGTGCAAGATTAGTTGAGCCATGTCCTACGTTGCATTAAAGGAGAAGGTTGTCTCTCCTTTATACAGCCAATTCTTCTGTTTAACAGTGTTGTTTCCAAGCTCCCCACTTTTTGGATGAATTAATGAAACCAGGACTGATTCTTTAGTCCAGCAATATTCTCTCAGATAAAGCACCAGAGAGGATGAGGGCTTGGGTTTGAATTGTCTGTTTTCCTTCTCTACTCTTCAGATTCTCTAATTTAGAGCCCGTTTTGTTTTCGCATTGTGTTAGAGTTAACAGTTGTATTTAAAAAAAAACATTAAAAATTTTGACCGGTAGGAATTTAAATAAGATATATGAAGAGATTGTTGAGCTTTTTGGATTATCCACCAAATCAAAACGTAAAACAAAGACTCTAAAGATCAATCATTAAAAAGCATCACATGTTGTGAACTCGGATGTCATGAAAGCACAGTGTAGACTTGAGTTCCAATATGATTCACAGTCTTATCATTTAGCATTGTTGTTGGATTGATATCATGGGGAGCTCTAAAATTAGGAGATAAACACTTTCTTATCAATTAGCATTCGCAAACTGCAGTGCCTAAACCATCCCAGAAATAGTAAGAGACAGAGTTCTTATCAATTAGGCAAAATAAAGCATCAAACCAAAGTATTGACCCACGTGCTAGTTTTCCTTCTTTAAGGTGGGGAGCAAATGGATATTTGTTGTCCCACTTGTAGCCAACGAATGTTTTATACAACCTGAAGATAGATAACCGGCCTAAAGCATCAAGGGCGGAGCAAGAAAAAAAAGCTAAGGGGGTCCAAATTAAAAATTAAGGAGAGCAAAGTTAAATTTTTAATTATTTTTATAATATTTAGAAGGGAGGGGGCTGGAAAAAAAATTTCCTGCAGGGGCCGGGGCCCCTGCCTCCGCCGCCCTCCTTATACTATGCTCTTTCTACACATTACTTTTCTCTCTTATTCTTTTTTTTATTCTGTAAATTTCTTTTGCATCAATACACTCTTGTTTCTGTACGTCACTGGATTTCATGTTATGAAACTGGCCTTGAATTGCCTTGTCCATGCAGCGGAAACAGAGAATTGTAAATCACTTTTGCTGGAAAACTAGAAATTAGTATTTTTCCTGAGTTTTGACTATCTGCAACACCTGTTCATTTATGGCAAATAAGCTATCGATAGTAAGCAATTCTCTCTTGTTTGTTTCCCAGATTCTTAGAGAGATGGAGTTTTATGCGTATCGTTTTCTTCGTTTTTGGGTGTCAATAGTATTGACTTTTGATCCACATAAATGCATTTTTCTGACCTTGGACCGAGATCATCCTCCTGAAGGAAAACACTGCTTTGAAAAACCAAGGCACTGGGTAGACATGAGTTCCAAAATGATTTATGATATTATCATCCGGCATGGCTGTTGGATTCCTGATACGGAAAACTCCAGACTTACAGATAAATTATTGTTGTGAATTCCCGAGCTACAGTTCCTGTCTGAACCATCCCAGGAATAGTCGGACAAGAGTTCCCATCAGTTAAGCAATCAAACAAATGCATTGAACCGCATGTCTAGTTTGTCTTCTTTTACGGGAGAAAAAAGATATTTTCTACCCCACTTGTATTTGTCAGATTTTTCTCTGCTGTTTCTGTACATTATTGGATTTCATGTTAGAGAACTGGTTTGAACTGCCTTATCCATGTAGCAGAAGCAGAGATGTTAATATGTTTCTTCATGTTCAATGCAACAAATTAAGCAATAATAAGAAAATGGCATGAGACAAGTTTCTTGTTCAAGCGTTTTTCAGCTAAAAGTAGCTGGAATGAGAACGAAAGACCTTACAGCAAACCTGTTTTTTTCTCAGGAAATGCATTTTTATTTTTATTTTTATTTTAATGCCTTGCGTCCAGCTATATGAAGTGACTAATGGAGAGGGGAGAGAGGGAGAAGGAAAGACTACAGGCCTAGTTAGATAAACCTCAGGTTACATGGCTTAATGAAAGCCTACCCTGCTAAGTGCTACCTATTGATATCCTGCAGTGCAGAAGATTCAATGAACGAGTTCCAACCAACCAATGCCAGTGAAAGGGTGCTTGTTAAAACAAAAGGGAATTCCCATGCAATTATATGAGCATTAGGCCATTTGGTTGTTTAGCCTGCGCTCCACTTCCTTCCTTTCTTGCCAGTGCTCTCACTGCATTAGAAGCTACCTTGGCAACCACCTTGAAAAACTTCGATAATATGCTCTTTTTTATTTGACCTCTCTTTGGAGGAAGCATGCCTCTCTTCTTTTGTGGGATTTTTGCTGGTTCATGTGTAATGGCCATGGCTGCTTCGTAGTTTTGGCGGAAGAAATCAGCAAGCAATTTGGAACAGAAAGAACAGAGTTTTGTCCCTTGTAGAAAATAAACAAATAAAGAAGGAAAGAAACTTTAGAGATACTGGTAGCGTAGGAGGGATTGATGATGGGGTATTTATGCACATATTCTTTTGGCGGGTAGCATTGGGTCACTAGCTTTTACATCAGATAGAAATTTGAAGCGACTTTTGGACTCTAAGCGTTTGAGGTCTGCAACATTGCTAATATTTTAATGCTAATAAAACTATTCCATGCTTCAACCTAATTTGCAAGAAATGTTATTTTAAACACTTTCACATGATTAAGATACCGATTGCAAAATACTCCGATCCATCTTAATTTTTCTGTCAGGTATCTTGTCGATCCGCCACAGTTGTTGATAATGTGGCTGGGAAGGAGTCTATGGATCAACAATGTAAACGCTAATCTGATGGCTGACTTTAGTAAAACAAAGCCAAGAAGTCAAGGTCTTTGCTCTATGTGATCAGACATGGTGTCAAGGTTTTTATTTTATATTTTTTACCATTTCCATGTTAAGACTCCAATTTCGTAGTTAACAAGTTCTCGAGTGTTTTTAGTCCCCCTTGAAAGGGACTGCAAATGTCCTTGTACATGGAAGAGCAGACACACATAACAGGTGTTGTCTAATGAAAAGGGAACAAAGAGAAGTGGGTGTCGAGTAGGATGTAGCCATGCGTGCAAAGAACAAGTCTCACTGGGTTTTATTGACTGCAATATTATTAGTGGCAAACTTATTGATGGATGTTGTTTTTATTTGATTATCCCACAAACTGAAGCCCTCAGACAATATAGTGGACGAAGTGAAATTCATGCTAACCATCAGGTGAACATATAGAAGAGCTCTGACATCATCAGCATCCCTGAATTCTTCAGTGATATTTGCTTGTCTTTTCTCACATCAGTGCTGCTCCAATGGCCTCCTATACGCCCAAAATACGATCAAAGGTCCACGATGCTACAGATATGCTGCCCATTTTTCATTTCTAATCTCATCCAATTAATAACTGGAATTATCTTAATTTCAACACGCACGAAAGTGTTGAGATGGTGGCATTTACTTACAAGTTACGATTTTTAATCCATCCGTTGCACCAATTTCCCTGCATGCACCATCCCTTGTATCATTAAAGCACGGCGCCTGCTTTCTACGAGAGTAGCATAATTTAAGTAGAATCACTTGGCTTGAGCGAGACAGTTATAATCGCCCCAACTAGAGTAAACTCTGGACTGGTCCATAACCTGAGATTTGGCCTCTCTGTTCTCTTGATGGGATCAGCTTCTTCAGACAGTGAGTAGTTGCCTGGCGAGAACTGAGAGAAGAATGGTTTTTCCCTTTCTTCCTGAAGTTTGACCATGCCTTGTCCAAGTCTCTTTAGAATTTATCTCCTGCGGGGAGTTCATTCAAGAATGCCGGCTTGAGATCTTGTGTTTTGGCAGCAGTAGAGAAGCATGGTTTTCTCAAAGTTGATGTTTACAAAGATGGAGCACGCAAAATAGTTCAAAATAAAGACGTTGCAAGTTAGATGTATCCTTGCTGGGAGATTTTTTCTGATTTGCTGGGACATTAGGTTTGCATCACATAAAAAACTGTATATATTCAAGGATGAGTTGGAGCAGAAGTTTAGCCGCTGTTTAGGCATGCCTGATTTAACTCTCATTCACTCCATACATATCCATCAATGACACATACCCAAAGTAAAAAGAAAGCCATGATTCGACCTTGCATTTATCCTCCTACGGATTATGGAGCCTACCAATCCAAAAGAACTATACCCAAGAAGAAAAGTTCATCAGTTTGTAGGTTTTGCTTTGCTAGGATTTTACTGTCTTTCCCTCATGCGAGCTTGCTTTCTTATCTCTCCCTCTTTTGCCTATACATTGCTCTTATTCACATTGCTAACCGATTGATGACGGGCGCTTGAAGAGGGATAAGTAACTTTAAGGTATGTCACCAGACCAAGTGCTCATTATCAAGGCTACAGACCTTACAAATAGCTAGAGCTCTGTATGAATTGATTCTAATCTAGCTAGTTAAGACTATCTTCATGACCCCCCAAATAAATGATGCGCTAAGCTTTGTTGGAGTAAATTCCAACTGAGGTGGTTTAAGGGTTTCACTGTTGAAATGTTTGGCGATAATACCCGAAAAGAACAGAGCATATCAGTTGTATACTCCTAGTCAGCAAGGCCTGGTGAACAAATTAGTGCAATCGTCATATAGAGAAGCCACTCTCTCATGTCAACTTTAGCAGAGTCAATCTTGGGCGAAGCCATAAGTTTGATGAATAGAAGGATATAGGAAAGATAAGTGGGCGACTAGACAATAAGTATAGGTCGAATGTTATTGTCAGCAGCAAGCAATAAATCTTTCCTTATTTTGGGGAAAGTGGGTAGGCAATTCCTACTTCCTTTTTTTTCCTGTATTCTGCTTCACGATCAGAGCGAATGAACCCAGCAGCCTGTGGTGCCGTTAGATCTTCATTTCCACATGGGACCTATAAAGAGTGAAATCACAATGGAAAAGGTGCTGTTACGAAAGTCCTACTGCCTACAAATTTAACAAGAGTTCCGAAATGACAGGGTGATCGTACAGTGCAATTAAGACGATGAGGACATTGCCTCAGCTGCATGTTTTGAAAGCCGGCTGGCATGTAAAAAACATCGAAATTATGCATGTATTTGGAGGTCGTCATCCCCTCCCCAGTCTCCCATCCTACAGCGTCATCATCCTGGGTTCATAAACTAAGGTGGATTTCTGAATGTAGCCTAATCAAGATAAGCATCGTGTCCTCGAAGTAAGTAATACAACATCGTTACCCAGCGTGGAAAAGCATTTATGTTATTGAAGGTCTAATCCCAAGCTCTAAAACCCAGATTCATGATTTTGAAAAACGTCCGACCGTACCAGTCAAGCAGAGCACAGACATCATAAGCTGCAGTGCTGTCATTCGAAGACCAGATTTATTCGACAAAGAAGAATGAAATTGGTCATAGAAACAAAACAAGGGAAACATACTTTATGCGACAATTCCATCCCTTTTGTGTTCTGTATCTAATTTGGTATATAATGTCCATTATTTCTGAACCACAGGTTAGCTACAAAAACATAAAACGAGAGCTTCAGTTGAATTACTATGACTTATACTTAATTGGACGTACCATCTGTGTCACCATTTTGTTTGGGTTCTTGAGACTTTCTACTGGAGTGGTTTTCGAGATGATGGTGGTGGTGGTGCCTTTTGTTGAATTCTTGTTACGGTACTGATGCTGCTAGCTTGAATATTCATTCTGCATCTCAACAAGAAGATTCTTCCGGCCAGTTCTTTTGGGAAAACAAAAAAAGTCAATCCGAAAACAGCATCAACCAACCAATAGATTCAGTCCTCTCTTATCTGAATTGCTCGGCAATACTGAGCCCCGAATTATTGCTTCGTCACCTGAGACCTCGGCATGTGGTAATTTCGGGACCCCATGCCCACTGGCAGCTGATTTCTCTCCGAGCAGATCCTGGTAGCCCATAAGCAAGGCTCAAACAAAAGGTTTTCATCCATGCTAGAAAAGATAGGCCCATATGATGATACTATAAAGAAACCCAAATCGAATCCACCAAGAGACGGAATTGTTTTTTCTTTCTCGATAATTATATACATATACTATTTTTTATATATATAGAGAAATGGTATAATTATAAATTTTTTTATTTTTTTTATTATAGTGGTGATAAAATTATAATTTTCAAATTTTTTAAAAAATAATTTTTTATATTTTTTTCCACTATGTACTTCATATTTTTATCATTTTATAATTGATATATTTATCACCTTTTTTATCTTTTTTTTTGTAATATTTTTTTAGTTCTTCCTCCTTTTTTCTTTACCTATTTTATGGAAAAAAATTATTTTTTTATTTTTTACAATTTAAATATTTATGGCTTGGCCTATTTATACTATTCTTGTTATTTTTATTTTTATTCTTTTGTGATTTTTTTTCATTTTTTTCCTTACATTTTTTTTTGAAATTATTATACAAAAACTAAGGAAATGATATTTTACTATAACAATTGCAACATTATTCTATTTTTCTGTTAAAAATTAATTTAATTACATGTTTTTATGTATACATTTGATATTTACTATATTTTATTATATGTAAATATTAATTTTTTAATTTACAGTTATATAAGAAAACACATTAATAATCCTACATATTAACTTTTTTGTGTTATAAATTTATTAAACCAGTTGAATAAAGTGTTAATTACACTTTGTTTTTTGTATTTATCAGCATATATAATTTTTAATATATTTAATTAAATGCATGCATGATTTTGTTAACTTACAGTCATAATTTTTTTTTAAAAAATAAATCTTGAATATTTATTTTTTATAAAAAAATAATTATTTAACCTGTGAAAAAGCAAGAAAAGTAGTATGTTTTCAATATCAAGTGCATCTTAGAAGGAAAAACTCATTTGATTTAATGACTGGAAAGTCAAGGTTTCTATACCTGACAATTTTGATCGATTTAACTGATGTTGTGTAAGGTGTTTTATATTATAGATTGATTGATTTAATTAATTAATTAATTAGAATGGATATAAACATATGATTATAGATTTAATGACCTGTTTTTTTCTCTTGATTTAACAAAATGAGAATGGATATAAACATATGATTATAGATTCAATGACCTGCTTTTTTCTCTTGATTTAACAAAATGTCACACCCTCTCTCCAATGGTAAGAAAAAACACGACAACAAGCAAAAAACGTGTCCTTGGCAATTGCTAGATGATATTTTTTTCTACATATTTTTATAATTTTAATATATTTTTAAACAAATAATATTTTTAAAAATAACTGCTAGAATAATTTTAAACTCCACCAAATCCACGCACAAAGTCGCACCGAAACGGGTGACCACAAATAAACGTGTGACCTTAGGGCTGAGCTGAAGTGTAATAAGCCCGTGTGAGGGAGCAACACACAATTAGGAGGGCCGAGCATCAAGACTGGCAAAATTACACGCCGAGTTTGTGCCACGTCGATGTTTTATCATGGTCGGCAGGTTAAGCGAAGAAGACCACATATAGAAAAGTCTCTTCTCTTCCGGTGGAGGTCAAGCAACCACGTGTCACCTGATCCTTGGTTTTGAAAAAGTTTAACGAGTAAAATTAGGGTTGGTTGGGGGTGACGTGTTGTCCCAGAGGAGAGGAAGGGAATGATCAATCCGTGGCAGTTGGATCTTGCATGGGGTCACGTGACTCAACCTGGCTATTTATGGGTCCTAGGAGGCAATTTTACTTTATGGGCAAAGAGTGCAATCTCCTATAGTAACTTCTTTGTTGTCTTGTTTTTTATTTGGAATTCTATAACTCTACAAGTAAAATACTTTATGTATTTATATATCTGTTTACTAAATAACTCCCAACAAATTATCCTCCATTTTTAAGCTTAAGTTTTTTTTTCAATATTAAAAAATAAAAATGGATCCAATGTGAAATGTTCTATGTAAAGGAGTCATAATCATATTAGTAATCATATAATAAAAAGCAAGATAACATTTATGCTCCATTCTTGCTACTTGTCAGGAGTTTTTTTTTTCTTTTTAATTTTAATATTTTTTTTAAATGATATAGTTTTAAAAATATTTTGGAAACAACACATAAGATATATACAACTTGTAAGTTATAAACAACTCTTTTGAATTGTTAAATAGTATAAAATAAATAAATTAAGTAAAAATATAAGCCTCAGAATATATCAAAGCTGCTATAATGATATTATCGGTAATATAAAAAAGATATCAACGAGACAAATCCAATTATTTTTATTTTTTTTCTTTGTATTTTTTATGAAATTATCTAAATTTTATTTTTATGTTCACAAAGTTAATAAGCTAACTTGGGTTGACACACATATTTTTTTTTATTTTTTTAATTATTTGTTTGAATAGATTATAAAATTGTAAAGGATCAAATTGAAAATAAAAACCAATAAAAAATAAAATAAAGAAAATAAGGGTAGAGATGCTTAAATCGAGGGCAACCCACGCTTCAGGGCTTGTTTATTTATTTATTTATTTGTGTTTTTTATAGGACAAATAACATGTCATTTGTTTTTATTTTTCTTTAAAAAAGTAAGAAAAATGTCACCTACTCTATTTAAATTTTATCGACCCGTAGTCACTAAAAATTTAAGATAAAAGTGTTTTAAATTCTAAAACTCTATTTTCAAGCATTGTTTTGACCCAAGAACATCTAAATTACACCTAGGAGACCCAAACAAACTTATTTATACTTTTAAATAACCCAAAAAAGATATGAAAACAAAAAATCAATCAAAAACTTTCAAGGTTGGATTTGATTTCTCAAGCAATTTAAAGGTGAAATAACATCTTAATGGAATTTTTCTCATCAAATAAATTTTGTAGACACTAAAATTGATTATTTTGGTGGTTGAAATCATTATCAATTGATCTTTTTTCTTTCTACAACTAGAATTCTATTATTTTCTCTTTCCTATCTCAAATTAGACACAAAAAATAAGAGAAATAAAGTTTTGGATAAAAAAATAAACTTTAAAAAAATCAAAGGGATTGAAAATGGATATGTTGCAAACTAAGAGGATTAAAGTAAATTTTTTTAATCATTTTCAAAACAACCATCTATTTCCTCTGGGGTTTTTTTATATTGGTCCTCTATTTTTTTGTTCTATAATTCCTTAACAAAATAGAAGCGAATGGCCTTCAATACGTGGCCATTGAATGATGCAATTGATGAAAAAAAAAGGTTGGATTACTTATTAAAATTAGTTAGAAACGACGATAAAAAAAAAAAAATCGGCGTAGACAAGGAAGTTAAGTAGACGATTAATTGAAAGGTCTAAAATGCAAGCTTACTGTTACAGACACGCAGCCCATCCACAGAGAGGGAGAGAGAGAGAGATTGCCATTTTTGTGTCCTCTGCCCTCACGCACCCACACAGTGACCGTAGTTTTCTGTCTTTCCAACCTCCCCAAAGCTGGAAACGGAGTAACTGTTCATGATTATGAACGCCAACTCCTCCTCTTCAACTTCAACTTCAACTTCGACAGCCGGAGCAGGAGCAGAAACAGGTGCGAATCCTGCTGGTCCTTCTCAATCAATGGCTACACCTACATCATCATCAACACCACCAGCTACAGGTACAGGTACAACAGCAGCAGCTAGTAGCGATGGCTCAGGCAAGAAAGTTAGAAAACCTTATACAATCACCAAGTCTCGTGAGAGTTGGACTGAAGAAGAGCATGACAAGTTCCTTGAAGCCCTTCAATTGTAAGTTTCCTTTTCGCCCTTGTTTCTATATCTACTCTCTACCCCCTCGTTTCTTTAGTTCTCTCTCTTGAAATTCAAAATAAGAAAGAGAAGGAAAGCAAGTACTAATTGCTTATTATTGTTATTATTATTATTAATCTTGTTTTAACAATTGACTTTGATTTAATGCCTTTGCTTCTTAGTTTTTGACAATTTGATGGTGGTACAAATACCTTTGAATCAATAGAAATTCTGTATGTTAAAAGCAAAATATAATTTGACATCGTACCACGTTTTGAACTTTCAATTTTCAAATCGCTAATCAAATGCTTCTTGATTCTGTACCATGCTTATCTAATTTTTTTTTTTTGTCTGGTCCTCTTCATTCAGGTTTGATCGCGACTGGAAAAAGATTGAAGATTTTGTGGGTTCGAAGACGGTGATCCAGGTCTGAATCATGCAGTGTTTTCGCTTTGCAGGTTAACGTATCTATCATGCTCTTTACTGATCATATACATCTGCAGATTCGGAGTCATGCCCAGAAATACTTTTTGAAGGTCCAAAAGAATGGTACAACGGCGCATGTTCCTCCTCCTCGCCCTAAACGCAAAGCCTCTCATCCTTACCCACAGAAGGCGTCGAAAAATGGTTTGACCTTTTTCATGGAATATGATGATAAATGCGGTTGTACTTTAAAGTTGCTTTCTTGACATGCTGTTTCTTAATTATTGCAGTTTTAGTGCCGCTCCCAGCATCCATGGCTTACCCTTTATCGATGAATACCTTTGCACCAGGGTATGCTCTATGGGATGAAACTTCAGTGTTAATAAACTCCGCAACAAGCAAAATCATGCCATCAGAAGATGAACTTCCAAATCTTCACGGAGCTGAAGGTGTGCACACTTCTTCATTTCTTATCTTCCTGTTATTGTATTAGTATATCATTTCTACTAGAGGGAACTTTCCAACACTTCTTATGGCTTGCAACCTTGCTGATTCAGCTGATATTGGACCAAAGTGTGTATCAAGGGTTAGTAACAATACTGTCAGTGGCCTTGGGACCTCAAGTAGAACATTGCCAAGTGCTGAGATGCCAAAACAAGGGAAGCAAGCGCCTGTGCTTCATGGTAACCCGTAATCCACAAGACTAAAGTTGTTAATTTTCCACTTATACTGACCTTAAACTCAAAAACAAGTAATTTTCCACTTATACTGACCTTAAACTCAGAAAAAAGAATAAAAAGCTCTATCTTACTTCTTTCCTATTGTCTGCAGGTATACCAGATTTTGCAGGTATACCAGATTTTGCTGAAGTATATAGCTTCATTGGAAGTGTTTTTGATCCAGACACGAAAGGGCATATGAAAAAGCTACAGGAAATGGACCCTATAAATTTTGAAACTGTGAGTTGAATTGAATTGAGATGCCTCTTTGTCCAATGATACTATGCAAAGATAAGTATTTGTATAATCATAGAGAAAATTAGATATGCAGTTTAGCAGTGAGAAGTGGTTCATTATTATAGTGGAAGTCTATCCTACAGTACAATAAATGAACCTCTGATTCTTATCTTTCTACTCAAGCATTGTATATTATGCAAGGGGACTACAGAAGTTAATAGTATCGTTGGAGCACTAATAAGATTTAGTAGAAATTTGGTTGCGAGCCACGTATTGCTGGTAAATTGGTAATATGAACCAGTGTTCTGTGTCTGGGAACTTAAACTAAGGATCTGAAAATAACACTCAAGAATGAGGATTGCCACGTGTATTGGATTGAAGATTTTAGTCTCACCTGTTATTTACAACTCAATCAGATTTTACAGGGTTACACTGCCATCCTTCTTTAGATAGACATCAATTTAATACATAAAGAGAAAGATCTATGTTAATTTTTCTGGTTTAACCTGACAGAAGTGGATTTCATTTGGAGCTATCATGGCGAGTTACTTTTGGATATAGTGAGCCAATGTCAGGGGAAGTCCTCTCCATCACTAGATATAATTTTCATCCCATATAGCAACATTATGATTTTCTACTCCATAAAATTAAGAGCTGACCTGGTTCATGTTCGTCTCACTTGTGAGTTTGATGGGATGTTTGGCTCTTCAAAATCAGCTCTTCAACTCCTCAACTTGATTAAGATTGCAGTGATTCAAGTAAATTATTAGAGAGGCGGTTGGGGGGGGGGAGTTTCCATCTGCTATGATGTGTAGTATCAGTGTGTTAGTGGAGTTCTCAAAATAGGACAAGATTGCATCTTTTTCCCATCATGGTGTTAGTTAAAATAACTTTGGTGTGTACTTTCTAATTTTCCTGATTATTCCCATGTTCTCTGTGTATAATTCCTTTTGGTGTCTTGCAGGTTTTGTTATTGATGAGGAACCTTACTGTTAACTTGTCTAGCCCTGATTTTGAGCCATATGTAAGTGTTAATATTTTGTAAGCATGTTCATAACAGCTCTTACCAGCATGCATGTATGTTACTACTTATTTTGATATATTGCAACCATAATCTGATTATTATGGAAAAGCTGAGGTTTCATTCAATGCTAAAGTTTTAACATGTTAGATTTCTTTGTTGTTTTTTCCATGAAGCTGAGAACTTGCCCTAATAGTTTTTACAGAGAAAACATTTGCTGTGTTGTAACATGGAAGTTTCATCTGTGTAAGACTTTTGGTGGTCATTTCTCTCTGAAAAAGATCTTTGTGTAGAAGCCTTGTCTAAGTGAATTTATGGGGCTGTCTCAAAAGGAATGTTAAATGATCTGATGGAAAATTGTCTAGAGGGGGGATGATAAATGACGATAGAAAATGTTGAAATTATAGCAAAGTGTGGATTGCCATTAACAGTTTATCAGGCCTCTTGGCTTTCTTTTTTTTGTGCCTCCCTTTCTTTTCAAGTCCTGATAAAGTTGCAGGCTCTGTAATTATTTTCAATTATAACTTGCCTCTGCAGATATTCCTCACTTATTTTGACCAAGTAAGATGAAAATCTGCTGACGTTGCTCACGTATAATTCATATGACACCACATACATAACTTGCAGGTATGATGCATGTGGAAACAAAGATAAGCATCAGCGTTTGCATCTATCTCTTCGTTAATTTTTCATTCCTGAATGTGCATGTAGTTTGGTGTGTGCTCCTACAAGATTCTGAATAGAATAAAAGGCCCAGGAAAAATTTTCCTATGAAATATCTTCGAACAAGTTCTTTAATTTATTTGCTAGTTTACATATTATTTTTTTTATAGATTCTTCAATGATTGTTCTGTAATCTTGGCTAGTTTACCTCCTTGGTTGATTTAGAGGAAGGTCATGTCATCATATGATGTCAATACCAAAGCAGTGGGAGTTTCTGCCCTGAATCAGACCAATGATATAGCATGTTGAACTACTTACATTTTGCTGACTTGTACGTTTTTCGTAATCTTCATTTATTTTTCATTTCCTAGCTTCTCTAGGCTCTAACTTCATCTTCACATCTTTCTTTGCAGTAACGTGGTGATGTTGGCTGGAATTCTTGCTGCATCACTAAAATCAAATAAATGTGCCTGCTTTATCTTTCTGCACATGCCTGGAAGTTCATTCTGAGACAGACAGTGGCAGCCACGCCAAGGGAGAGTTTATGATGGTAGAACAAAGTTTTCTACTGATTTTCAAGGTCCATGAACGGTGAACCTTGACGTCTACTGACCTGAATAGCAATGGCTGTTTCTATTCTATTGACGATTTGGCCTTCAACCAAACAAGTGTGTATATCTTGTGAGACCTGTTCGGCCGTCCCTTGAGATTAATATATAGTTTTGCATATAGCGGGGTACATTTTGCCGAGGCCTTGTAACTAAAAGAACTAGAACACACGAGGAAAAAGTACTTCCCTTCCCTTCAGACTTGTGAAGTAGGTTACTCTGTATTAGCATGACCTCCATTTGTTGACAATATACTGTGTTTTTGCTTCTGTAATTTTTCAGCTAAGAAATCGGATTTCTTTCCCAGGATTGAACTACAGTGCGCATCTAGCCTTTTATCAAGAGGGTGGACAGGCTTTATCAAGAAAATAATAATTGTCTTTACCTTCCTGGAATCAACTGTATACTGTGGGTCTTACCTTTAACTCGGGTCTCTGCTGGTATGGTGTCGTCTTAAAACTCGCTTTATTTTGCCTGTTTGGTATTTGACTGGATAAATTTTATTTTAGTTTTTAGTTAAAATTATTTTTTATATTTTCAGATTGTTTTAAATGTTGATATCAAAAATATTTTTTAAAAAATAAAAAAATTATTTTAATATATTTCTCAACGAAAAAATATTTTAAAAAGTAATTATTACTACATTTCCAAATATCTCATAATAATTTTTCTATTATTAGTAATTTTGGCATTCATGAAGGTTGCTTGTGTATTAATAAAATTTTCATTTTAAGAAAATAAAAAAAATGAATAAAACTATACTAACATAAAATATTTAAGGTACAAAAATGAACAAAGATTGTATTTTATGCTTTACTATATTTTAACATGATTATACAAATCATTTTATTTTAAAGAATTACTTACTTTGTAATAAATATTAAAGTTATAGATATGAACCAAGGATCCTTATAAAAAATAACAAAGGTTAAATTTAATAATTTGTTTAATTTTAATGTAATTTAAGTATGAATCTCTCTCTTTTGGATAAAAAGGGCTTTATTTTTTAATTTTAATTACTATATGTTGTATAAATAGAAACTTAAAATATAGGCATAAACAAATATTTCACGATTTCTTTTATTTAAAGGAGTTCTTTTAGTATCAATGGTACAAAGGAATAATAAAAAATCATATGAATCTTTCGTCTAAGATAATAAAAATAATTTAATATAAAATATAACTCAATAATTTAATAATTTCTAAAAAGAAAAAAAATCAATTATCTAATTTAATAATTTAATAAAATTCTGAAGCATATCTATTATTTTCAGATTTTAATACATAGCTTGTGTTAATTTATTTTAGTCAACATAAAGTATTAATTATAATTATAAAGTATTAATTATTATTATAACAATGTCTAAAAGTAAGTAGAGGTGAATTCACTATTCACCTTTAACCTTCACGTAGCATTGTTAATTCGAGCAGTGATTTGATTTATTTTTTTTCGTCTTTTAATTTTTGTATTGATTTTTTTTAATTTTAATTTTTAATATTAAACTAATTTAGAATTAAGTTTTATAATTTTATTTTAGTTTATTTTCTATAGAATTATTGCGATTTTAAATAAATATCTCGATATTGAGCTAATGCTTAATTTTACAAGCAACTATTTTTATTATCATATAATTAAATAAAAAATAGTTAAACATAAATTTATTAAACCTATTAGAGTCCATAATTGAGTTGTAGGTTTGGAGGGTTTTTCAATGTTATTAAACCTAGTAGAGTCCATGATCCAAGATGCAAATTTGACAATTTAACTTAGGTTGATTGACATTGAGTTTCATAATTTGTTTTAGTTTGCTTTTATAATATTATTGTATCTCAAACAAACATATTGATATTAGGTTATTACTTCATTTTGCAAGTGTTTATTTTTATTATTATATAATTAAATACAAAATAATTTTATAAAATAAAGTTATTAAAGTTAGTGTAGTCCACGACTTGGGTTATATGCTTGAGAGTTAACTAAAGTTATCAAATCCAATGGAGCTCATGACCTATATTGTGGGCTTAGCAGGTTAACTAAGGTTAGTCTGCCAATCCCAGATTTGATTTAATATGTTTTCATTTGAATAATATCATCTTGAATTTTTTAAGTCAAAATATATTTTTATTAGTCGTTCAACTTGTTTTTGGATCTGAAAAATTGACCAAATGACGTTGGGCAAACCCCACATGATTTAATTTGATACCAAGACTAGACAAGAAGTTGAGTTGAAAGGTTTTAAAATTGATCAACTAGATCGGATTTAATGACACTATCAAAGAGTTTCCTATAACCTAGATATCATTTTTCACATTAATATTTTTTACTTTGATTTATAGCATAGCACAAACCAATTATCAAGTTAGATATTATATGGATTAGGTGTGATTTAAAAAGATTATTTTATACTATTTAAGATTTATTGTGATATATAAATAGACATTTAATGAAAAAATGAGATTAACTTCTTTTTTTAAGAATTATATTAATATTTACCTTATTTTTTTTAATTAGATATAAAATTTGATTTATAGTATTAACACATTTTGTATTTATATGTTTATATGCAACTCCACTTTCTAAAAAGAACCAGTTAAATTGATGTGCAAGAGAAAAAATAATAATAATACTACATTACTACTATGCCAAGAAGTAGATCTCACCACCATGAAGAGAAAAGATCATCCTCCAGATATAATCTTTATAAATCAAAAGGCAAGGCCATGATGATTTATAACCATCGTCATTGCTCCTTTTAGTAGCCTATAACATAATAAACTATGATGAGGCAATGACAAAATCCTTACATGCCAAATAGAAAATTTTCTATTATATCAAAATATGTATATTCACCTATCTAAATATTTTGTAGGCACAAAGATGAATATAAATAACCATGATAGTTTGTCTAACCTTAGAAAACATGTGTAAAACATAAGAAACAATCTTGAGTCAGTAATACATATTATCAATGTAGTGTGTGAAATTCTCCCAACCAATATTTCATGGATCTTCATGAGCCTGATACCATAGTTTAGAGCCTGGTTCCATACTTACTTTCTTTTATTTATATAGTAAGTTGATTGCTAATTTTAGTACAAATATTTTATCAAAAAAGAGTTCAAATAAACACTTGGCCATTACTCAAAGAGTGAGAAATAAAATATTTAACAAATAGATGTTCAAATCAAAAGGTTTGCTAGAACCAACAGGAATAAAAGCCCTAATCAGTAAGGATATGTATCTACTCCTTACAATAATGACTTTATGCACTCATAGATAAAAGTCTTTTAAATACAAAAGGAATTCATAAAAAAGTCATGTACGATTGAAATGAGCAAATATTGTAAGACACGAGTACCCACGTTTTCATAACCACATGAAAGAGTCTCTAAAACACATGTAACCCTATCAGACAACTCTTAAACTTTCATAAATAACCCTAAAGGTTTAATACATAACAGACTTATATACCCATAACTCATTACTACTCCTTTGAACTATTATAGTTGAAGTACTAATAATTATAAGAGGAAAAGATTTCATGTAATACTTTATCACTTATAAAGAAAGACCCTGATAAGAGAAACTTAAAAAAATACTACCTTTTCTATAAAGACAAGGGCATGATACAAATGAATGTTATGCTCTTAAAAAAATATGTAAAGAGACATTTAGTAAAGGGTATCTCTAATGTTTTGTAAAGAAAATAGTAGAACATAAAAAACAAGAAAGAGAAGTTAATTCTCTCATATGTCATTAATAAAAATCAATATAATCATGAAAGGAATCTTAGTAGGTGAAGGAAAGCTTATGGAAAACAAGTACTCTTCTCAAGAATCCAGAATTACGAGCCAAATATATTTGCTCAAGAATCTAACATTGGTTCCATGCTTATTTGCTTTGAGGCAAGTTTTGCACCTATTCACAATTTGACTCGCATTATGAATTAGTTTAGGTCAATAAAAGCGTTCTTGCACAAGCTATTGTATCTTCTCCCTTTCAAAATACCTAATAAGATAACCATCATATTTCATGAATTATAGCTTTCTGAGCATAACTTTATAGCATATAAAGTGTCTTTCCTTTATGTAAAAAGTTATCTTGCAAGAATTACTTATTCTTTGGTTCACTTAAACAAGCTTTCCAAAGAAAGTTAAAATCTAGATCATTTTTATATAATTTTTTTTTTTATATTTCAAAGTCCATTACCATAGCTTGCATTGTATTTATAAGAGCATATATTAGTTTGGACCATCTTTAAATTGGTTTAATTTTCTAGGTTTTTATTTCAAAATAAATTGTAAGAATTGAAGAAACTCTACCTATATTACATGTTAAATGTTGAGCTTTTGTTAGCTACTCAAATACTTAAGTGCTTCATAATTAAAATAAATAACAAATTCTTTAGATAATAAATAATGACTCTAATGGTTTAGTGCTCAGATGATAGCATAGAACTCCTTGTCATATATTTAGTACTTCTTTCTTCTAAGCTTTTCGCTAAAATAAGCTATTAGCCTCCCTTCTTGAATTAGAACAACTTCAATTCTCATTTTAAAAGCATACAATTAACTTAAAAGATTGTTATAAAATTTAAAAAAGGTAGAACGAGAGGTTCGATCATCTTAGTCTTAATAAGATCAAAATTAGCTTGAGCAGTGTCAGTCCACTTTAAAACCTCTTATTTTAGACACCCGGTAATAGGAGAAATCAATATGCTAATTTTTTTTTTATATATAAATCATCTATAGGATAAGACCAAGCTATGAAAACTCTAGATATTAAAAGTGGTTTTTAAAGTTGGCTAGCTCAAAATTGTATTTACCTTACAAGAGTTAGTTTTAATTTCTATGTTGGAAATAATATAGTCAATAACAAGAATATTATTAGAAAAGAAATGACACTTCTTGAGGTCAATCCTATGATTAAATTTTTGTATATCAAACTCTACAATCGATGTTACTTTTTTCACTTTCATGAAAGTTAATCAATAACCAAGCAAGCTCTAATGTCAATTTATAGTGTAAACAATCTAAAATATCAAACTAATTTGTAAATACATCAATATAAAGACAAGCACAATCAATCACCTATGAGTACACATGTAATGTATCATGGTATGCTCTTGCCTAGAACTTAGCCCACCTAACCATACTATCTCACAATCAACTAAATAGTCACTCGTCATTGGGAGATAATTTTTGACATAATTATGCTTAAAATAAATTACATAGTTTATTCACACATTTTTCCTCTAACTCGTGCAAGTTCACTTGATTCATAGATATGTTAATGTTCATGAATCACTAGGTAAAGAATTCAATTCATTAAATCACTCAAAAACATAAAAAAATATATATATTTTAAGAATCACATTCATTGCATTTTTCATCTTCAATTCCCCTACACTTTTACAAAACTAAGTGTCAAAGGTCTTTAAGAGGACTTGTTTTGTAGGAGTTTGTGGACTATCAGTCAAACTCTTTTTTTCTAATCTTTAAACCCTTTTAAATAGTTGTAAAAAGACCTGAATTTCATTAAAGTTTGTTTTACACTTTGTCACAACTCAAGTAAAATATCAAATATCATCATGTTAATATTCAACTATTTAATTATTGATAATACAATACCTAATTATTTAGTTTTGATAATCAAAAGAGATTATGTTATAATTAAGAATGTATTCCTTCGTGACTACAAAACAAAAAGTGTTCTCCCTAGCAACATGCTTTGATTATATCTTCAATATCCGGATCATCCCCTGCTTCTTTATCCTGCCCAGTCAAAGAAATTTTCATTATATTACAAAAAAATAATAATAATAAATTAAGAATCTATTGCATTTTAGCATTAATACTTCAAAATAATTTAGTTTATAAAGGTTGAATAGGGCTTTAATTTGGCCTTTTATATAGCTCAATTTAGAAGAAAGAATGTGCGGAGGGTTTTATATAATATCTAAAATCCAAGATATGTAAATAAAAAGTTATTTAGTATTTGAAATAGTGATTAATTAATATGTTCAAGTTCTTCGATTTATTATTCTTAATATAAGAAACATTAGACTTATGATAGAAGTTTAAGTACTTGTAAAAACAATCCTAATAAGAAGGATTTAAAGACCCTCCAATGATAAAATCAATATATTTATGAGAAATGTATTAAATAACTTAAAAAAACCTTAAATTTAAGAAATAAAGATTAATTTTTTTTTAGTTTTAAGTTGGTTAATTATATGAAATCTATATTTTTATCTTAAAGGATGAAAAATTCTAACATTTTACCTAGATGATTTAGGGGTATTTATACCCTTAGAACTTCGTTGTTTTTAGACAAGGAAAAGATTGGAAAGTCTTCTATTTTCGGTAACATTAATGAAAAACAAATATCTCTTACATATCATTAATGAGATGGTAAGTATGGTATGTCTCTTAATACACCTATAAGTATAAGAATAACAGTTTATCATGTCTTTTATACTTTTATTATAGAGGATTGTTCAGGATTAAACATATAGCCTTAAAATTTGGTAATGTTCAAGTTATTTGGATCTGACATGCTTTTCATATTCACGTTACCTTAAACTTGAATAACTATTAATCCCAAGTACTTTGGATATAATATATCATCAAATCCATAATAAATTTTTATTTATAAAAATCTTAATTAAAAAGTTAACTCATCAGAGTTTTCAAATTAAGGCCATAAAAAGTTTTAATTATACATGACGTCATGCCCAAGAAGACTCCATGGTGATTTGGACATTCAAATTTTCCATCAAGATGACTTCAAACTTGAAACAACACAGTTCCCATTCTCTACTAACTAGCTAAATCAGAATTAGAGAGGACAAGGAAAAGTCTCGGCACTAACCTTGTGGATGTATGAGATATTCGTTTTACCAGGACCTGCGACTATAATTCCACCTTGCTGCCTGAGAATCAATCAAGTTGACATTTGTTAACAAAATTTTCAGGATTATTTAAAGACCACCTAAAAGTTCTGATTGAGACCAAATGTATATTAGACATGATAACAATTCTCCTTGTGGCAAGTGTAAAATTTCGTTCTTCCAGTTTCAGGTAACTTCTTGTGAATCTCATAATGGCGACTATGATTGCGAGAAGATGGATCACATACCAGCCGCCTTTAGCCACAGTGTCCCCTTCAAACGAAAGTTTCCAGTCTTGTCGATACCCTTCCATGTACAACTGTATTATCTTAAGGCCTGCCTGCAGATTTGAGAAAGCCTCTTTACAATAGAGAAATGCTATAATTTTGGACATCAATTCTCCAGGTTACTAGTTCTTTATAATTTTGGGATATCCCAATTACTACAAGTCAGCAGAGCACATACACTTGAAATTAAGAAGGCACTACTAAATAACTCAAAGAAGATTTCAATGGATTGTGCATACATACTTTAGGAGTAAATGTGGTTGAGACCCCAGAAACAAATTGTAATGCCTTGTATGATGAGTGGCTAGGATCTGCATAAACTTCTGAAAAGGAAAACAATAAAAGAAGAAAAAGGTTTTGCCATTAAGTTGCAATTAGAAGGAGACCAACCATATCAATAACATTGGCATATCGAGAATTTGCCTCGGATTGCTACATGGTTATCAAGGCTATGCTATCTGAAAGGTAACATACCTCCTTTGAATTTCGTTTGCTCAGAGAATGTTTTTGCCTACACCAAGTTACCAGTGATGGTCAAAACAACAAATAGCTGGCCAACATAAGCGACACTATGGAAATGCAGTTTATAGTCAATACCACATTCTTTTAACTCTTGTTCTTCATGAATTATACAAGCACGCTATCACTACATTCTTAGTTCCTGAAAACTGAAGCAATTATGCAAAGAAATTGAGAAAAAATATACCTGATCAACACTTCCAGGACCGATTAAAACAAGTGCCACCCCAGATGCATCCATTACATCCTATTGACATATTTGATATACAAATCACTTGCCGTGAAGACTTTATAGTATAAGTCCACAAAATCAATAAACAGCAATTACCTTCTTGGCTGCAAGGTAATCAGCCCGTCTCCGGCAAAGAACACATCTGAAATCGAACTGAATTTACATAAGAAACAAAGCGAAAAATTAAGGAGGGGTAATGAGATGAGGCAAAGCTTTTGGTTACCCAAAGTGCCGAGCAAATGCAACAACAGCTTTCCTATCTTTCCACAAATCAGAAATTGGAATTGCGTTTCCATTCAAACCAAACACTTCCACGGTATCCAAGATATTTTTGGTGTCTTCACTAACTAAACCAGAACCAGCTTCGATTCCTAATGATCGCGTCACAAACATTCAAACTTATATTGATCAACTCAAAAAGAAAAGAAAAGAAATATAATTGAATACACGCAACAAGAAACAGATGCTACTTGCCTGGAGATCGAGAGATTGCAGAGGCTTTAGTGTTGCTTAGCTGTGGGGAACAAATGCTTATAATTTTGCTGGACTCAAGCTTTGCTGTGGATTTATTGAGGAATATAGGAGTTTGGTGATTGGTGGTGATTTTTGGCTTTAGGGTTTTCGTTAACAGAGCTGCAGAGGGAGATAAAACTGCCATAGCTTCGAAGACAGGCATATTCTTTTGCTTTCTATGGAGTGGAGCTGTAGAGGTGAAGGGGTAGTGGTGGTGGGTGGTTGCTCTTTATTTTAAAAGACGGTTTTTATTCAGTGGCAGGCGGGATTTACACGTGGCACTGTCCCATGCTAAAAATCTTCAATATGTAATTTTTGTTTGGCTATATTATCAAAATCTAATAAAAAATGATAAAAAACATTTATAAAAAATTTAAAACACTTTCCATAAAAAAAAATCTAAAAACTAAAGTAATACAATATGTAAAAAACAATAAAATATTAATAAAATATCTTAAAATATAATATTGTTATAAAATAATAAACTGCTAACATATTTATATAGAGAATAATATATTAGAATATATTAATATATAATATAAAAGTTTGTTTAATTGATATACGAGTATATATAATATTTTAATTTACATAATACTTCTATAAAATACGTTCAAATACAAAACAAGTTATATTATATATTATATTATGCATTAATCATACATTTTAAATTATATAAATTGTGTTATTAAATTAAAATACCATAGAAAAGAAATTTATTTTCAATGTTGTTCAAATACCAAAAAATAGTTATATATCTATAATGTTATACTTCATATACTTATATTATATGTTAGTTACATTTTATAAAATAAACTGTATATAAATAATAAAAAAAATTATAAAATAAACTGTATATAAATAATAAATTGTTTTTCTACCATTTCACTTTTTATAAGTAATTAAATAGTTATATTTAGTGTTCTAAAAATATGATAGATAAACTTAAAAAACAAATATTAATAAATGATTTTCAGTTATATTTTTTATAATATATCTAAATATTAAAAAATATTTTTTAAATTATTTCTCATTATACTACTAAAATCATTATAAAAAATTAAAAAAAAAAATTCATTAACAACCGCACCTAAATCATTTCAGCAAATACGATAATGGGACAGAGTCCTTACAGTGGTGGAGCCACAATAAGATAAGAGGAGGCAATTGCCACCTTAATTCATTTTTTTTATAGGGTTAATTTTCTTTATTAGTTATTAATTCATCCAAGGTTTTTTTTGTTTTTTATTATTATCCTTTTTTTACAAAATTTATTTTTAAATCTTAAATTATTAATTAGTTAAACAAGTAATCTTTTATATTTTATATTTTAGGAAATGTTCCTTTATTTTTTTATTTGTTTCATTCTTTAATATTTTTTTATTTTTTATAATTAGTTATTGAAAATATTGAGTTTTATAATAATTTATGGATTTGTTGAATTAATATGTATATGAGTAATATTAGATGCCACTAGATATGAATTGAAATAAGTTTTAATGAATTGATAAGTATTTCATGTGAATAATGATAATGATAAATTTATTAATGATTAAAAATAAAATATACGACAACTCAAAAAATTAGAAATATAACAAATAAATAAAAAAAATATTTAATATTTATGTTTAACCTATTTGTATAAAACAACAAATCAGTAAAAATAATATCAATTTATGATAATTTTTTTATACTATGATTTTAAATATTATATATCATATGTCACTATAGAATTATTGCTAAGAACTTTTCTAATACTTGAAAAATTTAGAAATAGATAAATAAAAATTTATTATGTATATTAAGAAATATATTTTTAATAAAATTAAAAATAAAATAATTATGAAGCAGTTTTAAAATATAAAATCTCAAAAAGAATAATTATAATATAATTTTTTTATTTTAAAAGTATTGTTAAATTAATTTTACTTGATGTAAATTGGTACATATATTTCAAATTAATTTTTTATATATAACACATCTCTATATAATATATAATATTAAATATTTATTAATAATTTATCTTTTATTTAAAAAATCATGGTTCTGCCACTTATTCTTAGCTTAAACTTTTGTAGAGAAGCGAAAATTAATCATGCGTAAAAGTGTGGTAATTTTTTCTGAAAAAATGAAAAAAAGATATTACAAATTATTTTTTTTATCAAACATCGTACATAAGAAAATTAATTAAAAACACACTTACTCCAACAAAAAATTCCCCGGTGTATTATTAATTTTGTTAGCAGGAAAGCAAATTTAAGTGTCTTGGCTCTGTCTTTTAAAATGTTTTTTTTTTAATATCAAAAGTATTTTTAATTGTTTTATATATTAATATTAAAAATAAAAAAATCTAAAAATATTATTTTAATTTATTTTAAATTAAAATTATTATGCAGTATATTATCAAACCTAAATTTAATTGTAAATTATAGGTTAGGTTGCCAAAACGTGCGAGAATCTGCTCTAGTCACCGAACTCGTCAATTTCCCTTTCCATGGGTTTTTGTTTCGGCACATGGTTTGAGTAGGCCCAAGTTTGTTTTCGTTCGGCAATCGGTTTGCAAAGGCCCAAGTTTGTTTTTTGCATGAAATTGGGAAAATAACATGTTTGTCTCCAAACTATAACGTTCAATTTTCCTTTCAATTATAAATTTAAATTTTATTTCAAAAAAATAATCTTCAATTAAGTTTATGAATTTTTCCAAAGTCTCTGAAGCCATGATAGGATAGAAAGCAAAGGAAATCCAAACACACGAAGGGTAGATTAACATAACATTTAAAGATGAAGTTGCAATGAAATAAAATTAGATGATGAAAATACAAAAGAGAGAGAGAGCTTTTCATGGAATAATAACGCCTAGAAGAAGTAAAATCCCAACATAAGAGGTAAACTAACATAATCTTTAAAGATAAAATTATGATAAAATTAAATTAAATAATGAAAATATAAGAGAGAGTGGGGTTAGATTCAATTTTTTTTCTATTATATAAAGTTGATCTTCAATTAAGTGTTAAATTTTCACAAAGTTTTTGAAGCCATGATAATGTACACAACTAAGAAAATTCAAGCAGAATAAAGGTTAGATTAATAACAATTTATTTTTTAAAGATCCAATATATCTATTTTTGCTCTTTGATGGAAAGGAAAACTAAAATGTCATCTTTCTCTCATAGCATTAAAACCTTTTATGTACCAAAAAAAAATCCATGACTCATCAAAATATTATGATTCAAAACAGAGCCTCACAAGATTGTTAGAGCCATATATATTTGAACTCAATTCATAGATGAGCTCAAGGATGATAAGTTTGACAGCTAGCCTGATCCATTTATATATGGGATTAGTGTTTGCTTGAGTCCAATAATATTGGGTTTAGAAGTTCATTAGACTTGTATATGCTTGGGCTCATCACTTGGTCGAGCCCAAGTATGTTGGGTTTAATAACTCGCAAGACCTGTATATATTAGGTCTAGCAACTCACCAAACTTGTATATGCTTGGGCTCAACGCTTGGTTAAGCCTAAGAATATTAAGTCTAACAGTATGCTAAACCTATATATACTTGGGCTCAGCACTTGGCCAAGCCTAAAGATACTAGGAGAAGTCATCAATCTTTTAGTCGTGTCAGTACATGCTTAGGCTCAAGGACTCGTAGTTCATCTGACCCGTACATGCTTAGGCTCGATGTTTGGCCGAGTATAAGGATTTTAGGTTATCACCCTACCTCTAATTTCTTTAAATAAAAATCCAAGTAAAAAGGAAACATACAAACATGTTTGAAAAAATATTCGAAAGTTTGGACTGTTCTACTTTAGAGTGGGATAAAAATTACAACTAGTTCATGTGGCTTTTTAATCTGTGTGGGTATATTATTGAAGATGTGATTAAACATGGATTTGAGATATCCTATAAGGCTGAATATCTAATAAAATTACACCCATAAATAATTTTAAAGCAAATTGAAAAATATAATTTCACACAAGAAACGTAATAGTTTTCGACACAAGTCAATTACTTCTTATTTGGTTGCAGATGAATTGATGAGTTATGAGTTTACACACCATACATTAATCGCTTGGTTGTTTTAAAAAATATTTATATTTATCTTATTTTATTTATTAAAGGTAAAATAGTATTTTCAGTTTAGCCTATATAAATCTCTTTGTATTTAGGTTAAAGCAATACTCCAAAACATTGTGATTAATGAAAACCTTAGCTTCCTTTTCTCTTATGTTTATATTTATTTTGTGTTAATTTGGATTAGTTTAACATGGTATTAAAGCTAGTTTCATGGAATAGAACTTAATCTTAAATATAATTGTTGCATATTTGTGAGTTGGCTGGGGGTTTGCAGGGCCCTACTATGGTTCGAGGTGAAGCCATGGAATATTTTTTTGATGTGATATTTGTTCAAATTCTGCAAATCTAGTATTTTATCTTCCCTTCAACTTATACAAATTTGATATTTCATTTTCCCTTCACCTTTTACATTTATTATTTCGTTCAATTTCTACAAATTTGGTATTTCATCTTCCTTTCAACTTCTGTAAATTTGGTATTTCATCTTCCCTTCACCCTTTGCAATTTGTTATTTCGTTCAACAATAAAAATTAGTTCTTTTAGAGTAATCGTATAATTTTGAGAACATATTTTTTTAATTTCTATGATATTTTTTTAGTTTTTGCAATCTAGTATTTTCTCTTTTATTGCTTTTGGATTTTTTTTTCTTTATTTGTTTATTATGGTTACTGAAAGAGATATTTCAATTCAATCTGTAAGTGTAAGGTTGAATCGAAATTTTTTATTCATACTAGAGCTATGTAATGAGAATTTTCTCGAGTTCAAAAGATATGGGGATATATTAGTGAAACCTAGCTATGTGATACCTAAGAATAATAAGGAGGAGGATGCTACTTTGATAGATATATAGGAAGGAAACGATGCATATACTATAACTTGAATCAACAATTTTGTTGAGTATTCCATAGGTATATAGTTGATGAAGTATGAAACAATAAAAGAGGTTTGTGATCATCTGCAAAGGTTATTCAAGTAGTCAAATTTTATAAAGCAATATAAATTAAAGAATGACATACAAGCTCTTTATTAGAAAAATATGAGTATTCATGATTTTTATTCTATTATGATAGATCTTTAGGATCAATTAGCTCTTACAAAATAGGTAGAATTAAAGACATGTGTTGCTTATATTAATCATAAAGAGCAATAACGATTAGTATAATTTTTAACAGTACTTCGAGTAATTTTGAAGGACGTAGAGATTCAATTTTGTAGCATTCTTCATTGTCTTCTATTGATTCTATTGTCAGTGAGTTATTAACTGAAAAAATACATCTTTAATATTATTCTGAAAAGGAAATTCTATCTACTTTGAATCCCTTTGTACTAGCAATATCATCTAAGTCATTCTCTAATAATCAGAATAAGCCCTACACAAAGGGGGTTGCCTTCGATAAGTACAATTTCTATAAGTAGAAAGATCATTGGAAAGCTTAGTGTTTCAAGTTGAGACAGCAGAATCAAGCTTTGAAGTCTGGCAGTTAGTCATAATTTAATGCTTATAGAGACTATCTTAAGGTTATAAACCACCACACCACAATACTACAGCAATAGTTTAACCAAGCTCTATCACTAATCCTAGTACTCTGGTTGAGCAATTTCAGAAGCTTCTTTCCTTACAACTGCAACCAATGTCTACTTCTCCTTCTATATGTTAGTTGTTTCATAGTCCCTTTTATATGTCATATTTTGAATGGGTCTTGGATTCTGGTGCTTCATATCATATGTCTTCAGATTCTTCATCCTTTACTTCTGTGTCTCATTCGTCTTTTATTTCTATTATGACTGTTGATGACACTCCCACTCCTTAACAAGTATTGGTTTTGTTGTCACACCTCACTTATCTCTCCCTAATATTTATCTTATTTTGAAACTTAGATTGAATTTTACTTCTGTTGGTCAATTATATGATTATGGTGATTATTTAGTCATTTTTTCCTTTTCTTTTTGTTGTGTACAAGATTTGTAGTTTCAAAAGCTGATTGGGATAGGCCACAGGAAAAATGCACTATATATTTTGATTGAGTTAAAAGTATCAGTTATCGTTGTTGTTGTTACTATTGTTAATTAGTTTTCTTTTCATTTGAGTCCTTCATCTTCTAGTTTTTATTTATGACATTCTCATATAGGTTATGTTTCTTTTTCTCGTTTGATATTCTTAGCATCCATATAAGCTTTAGAAAATTTATAAACTTGTGATATTTTTTATTATAGTAGATGTAAATTAGCGAAATTTTTCGCTCTACCTTTTAATCGAAGTATTTATGTTTCTTCTTCTCCATTTGATTTGATTCATTTTAATATATGAAACCTTCTCCTCTTGCTATAAAATAAAGGCCTCGATATTATTTTTTATGTATTGATGATCATATTTGTTATTATTGGGTTTATTTAATAAAACATTGTTTTGAATTATTTGAGATATGCACAATCTTTCGAGCTCTTGTCAAAACTCAATATTCTGCTGTTATCAAATGCTTTAAGTGCGATTTAGATAAGTAATACATCTCTAATAAATTTTATGAGTTGATTGCCTTAGATGAAACCATTCACCAAACTTCATATATAGATACTCCTAAGTAAAATAGAGTTGCTAAAAGAAAACATAAGTATATTATCGAAACTACTCGTTTTCTCTTGTTATCTACTTCTATTCTTAGTGAGTTTTGGGGAAAAGTTTCCTTACTATTGTCAATTTGATTAATACAATTTCATCTTCTCATACTTTAGGTTTTTCTTCTTTTAAAAAGTTATATGGGTATGCCTCTAATTATTTTTCATTTAAAATTTTTAGTTGTACTTGTTTTATTTTTCATCCTCATGTAAAACGCAATAAGTTTTCTACTCGATCTGCTATTTGTATCTTTCTTAGTTATGGTGAAGGTAAAAAAGAGGTATCGTTGCTTTGATCCAGTAACTTAGAAACTTTATGTGTCTTGTTATGTTGTCTTTCTCAAGCATATATTATTCTTTTTTATTTCATTCACTACTCATAGCTTGTCTAGATCTAATCATATTCTTATAGATCTATTTTCTAAATATTATGATAGTTTATCATCTCAAGGTCCCAGTACCTTTGATAACTCTCCCCATGTTCAACCAATTTATATTCATCATTTTATAGGTACTAACACTTTACTCTTCAGCACAACTAAAGCTCTATTCTCATTTACTGTCCCCCAAACTTTGTTTGAGATTGTAGATCCACCTCTATATCAATCCATATGTATTTGTAAGTTCACAAGGCTACTAGATTTTTTTTATTCTTGTTATTCTTCATCCTTTACTTCCTTTTTAGCTTTAATTCATTGTCTCTTTAAGCTCTCTTCCTTAAAAAAGCAATTTTTGATCCTCTTTGGCAGCAAGTTATAGATGAGTAACTTTTTGCTTTGCATAAGACAAATACTTGAGATTTAATTCCTCTACCTCCTTGTAAAAGTATTGTTGGTTATCATTAGGTGTATAAGATCAAAACTAATTTTAATGGGTCTATTGAGTGATACAAATCTATGTTGGTTGCAAGATGATACTCTCAATAGTATGGTATGGATTATGAGGAGACATTTATTATAGTTGCAAAAATGACTACTATTTATACTCTTATTGTCATAACTTCGATTTACTAGTGCCATATCTTTCAACACGATGTTAAAAATGCCTTCTTAAATGGAGATCTTCAAGAAAAAATTTATATGATGCCCCCTCCTGGTGTTTCTCACAACTCTAGGTGTGTTTATAAGCTCAAAAAAGTGTTATATGGTCTCAAACAAGCACCTTGTGCTTGGTTTGAGAAATTTTATGTTAAGATCTCATCTCTTGGATTTGTCTCTAGTTGTCATGGTTATATTTTTTTACTATGTACACTAATGTATGTCATATCATTGTGTGTTTATATATTATTGATATGATTATTACTAGAAATAACAATAATGGTATTTCAGTTTTGAAGACAGAGTTGACTAGATAGTTTAAAATGAAGGATTTTGGTTATTTTTTATATTTTCTATATATTAAGGTAGCTTACTGACGCAACTAAAAGATTGATGTCTTCTCTTAAGTGCAGAAGTGTCGAAATAATAAATAACCCGGCAAGACTAGGGTCGAACCATAGAGAGATTAATTATATAAATTATACATAATAATAATAATACAACAACAACAACAACAACAACAAAAAACAACCAAAAACAAAAACAATAATAATAGTAGCAGCAGCAGCAACAGTAGTAGTAGCAATAGCAATAGTAATAATAATAGTAATAGTAATAGTAATAGTAATAATAGAAGAAGAAGAAAAAGAAGTTAATGAGAATTTTGAGATGGAAGATCAATGTAAGGATTAAACAATGATAACAACAAATATCAAGGTTAGAGGATTCACTAATATTATATCAAATAAATATAGTATAAACTCTTATTATTCAATTGGAAATCACACATAAAGGAGGTTCCAATCAAATTATAAATTGTTAACATGATCATATTAATTATCTTATTCGAATACTACTACGAATTGAAATCACTTAAAAACATAAAAGTTCTAGGAAATTGTCTCAGCTTTCCAAGAAAAAAATTGACATCATTTAGACTTTTAGAACTTCAGATATGGGTCAAATACTGAACAACATTCAGGCTGCAGGACATATTCAAACTTCTTTGTTGTTGCTATAATTTGAACTTGAAAATGACCTTTTTAAATCT
>NW_011500144.1:0-64657 GCF_000495115.2 Populus euphratica | reverse complement strand
CTCCATAAAAGTTGTAGGCCTATGTCTTACCTTTTCATCTATATAAAGTAAACCTAAATTCGAGATCTACAACTCCAAATATGACCCAAATACCAAACAGTGTTCTGGTTTGGACTGCACCAGCATCTCTTTTATAAGTTTGGTCATATCTTCGTCCTTTCAATTTTAGTTTTTAAACTCATCAATCAATCCTTTTATTTATATGATAGGCCTGCATTTAAAATGAATATTTACCACAAATTAAAGGTATCTTATATTATTAGATATGTTATTATAAAACATGATTTAGTTAAGGAGTTATTGATATTTCAAGTACAAAATAATAATATAAAACCTTGATAAAAATATACTTTTAAGTACTAATCACTTACTCACCTAGAGGTTACCTTTTTTCTTAGTTAAAATATGTTGCAGATATTCTTGAGCGGGCTAAACTTACTGATAACAAAACTATAGATGCTTTTATTGAGATTAATACAAGGTATTCTTCTTTTGATGGTTTACCTTTGACATATCCTATATTATACCGTAACATTATTATAAGCTTGATATATCTTATTATTACTCATCCAAATATTACATATATTGTTTATTTTGTTAGTTGGTTTCTTGCTTTTCCTACTATATTTCACTAGACAATTATTCTTTGTATTTTACGATATCTTTGGGGTATAATTTTTTAAAGTCTTTTACTTTTATCCATCTCTTCCTTGGAGCTATGTGTATACTTTAATGTTGATCATGACAATGATCTCATAAATCACAAGTCTATTACTGGTTTTTATATCTTTTTAGGTGATTCTCTTATTTCTTGGAAGAGTAAAAAATAATCTATTATTTCTCAATCTTCAACCAAAGCAGAATAGTGTGCTATGACATTTATTACCAAAGAAATTATTTAGTTACATTGGTTACTTACGAAAATGATAGTTTATATTTCTTATCCTACTCCTATATATTGTGACAACTAGAGTTCTATTCAAATTGCTCATAACTCGATTTTTCATGAACAAACTAAATATATTAAGATCGATTGTCATCTTACTCATCATCATTTCAAGCATAGCACAATTACTCTACCTTTTGTTTCTTCTTCTTTACAAATTACAGATTTCTTTACCAAGTTGTATTCCATTTCTCGCTTTTATTTTCTAGTTGGCAAACTCTCGATGGTTGCAGTTGTAGTATCATAAGTTTGAGAATGGTTGCAGTTGTAGTATCATAAGTTTGAAAGGAAATGTTAAGAAATATATATATATTTATCTTATTTTATTTATTAAAGATAAAATAATATTTTCAGTTTGGCCTATATAAATATCTTTGTATTTAGGTTAAAGCAATACTTTAGAACATAGTGATTAATAAAAACCTTAGCCTCCTTTTTCTCTTGTGTTCGTATTTATTTTGTGTTGATTTAGATTACTTTAACAAGTTGCATTTATTTTATCTTAAATTAACAGCATGGATAAAACCTTTTATTAAAAACCTAAGATATGATGGGAATATATAGAAAATTAAGAGTTGGTCTTCTAGTCAATTAGCCCATGACTTCATTTCAGGAAGGGAATAAAGTTAAACAAAAAAAGAAGAAGAAAAAGAAGCAAAAACATGTATAAAAAAGTGTCTAAAATTTTTTAAAGATTCAAAAACCAAAAAATGAGATTCAAGATCTAATTGTCAAGAAAAAAAAAGAGATAAAGTGATGTGGCATGAGAGAGGAAGATGAAAGAAAAAAATAAAAGAAAAGAATGAGTTTACGAGGTTCTATTTTCAAAATATTTAGTATCGTTTGAAAAATCTCGATGAAATGATTTTAATTACACCTTGAAAAACTACTAAACAAGGTTGTAATTGATTAAGAATTTTATTTGAGATTAATATAGAGTTAATTATGATATTATTTGACGGTCTTTCAGGATGTAATTATAATTTTATTGTTGAAATCTTTCTAACAATATAAAAGATATGAAAAATAGAGTCTTATTATATCCCTGATAATTCGTTATTTTTTTTTTAGCTATTGAATTTTGAATCTCTTTTCTAAATATTTGAACTGAATTTTATTTAGGTTAATTAATTTGCATAAAACATATATTTTAAAATATGACTAAACAAATGATATTTAAAAATATAGTTATATTTAAATTATATTATTTTTTAAATATTTTTTCATCCTATATTATTCTCCTAGTATTTTTACCAAACTATGTATTTTTTTTTAAAAAAAAACTCTTCTTAATTATGTAAATTGGAGAAGTAATTGACGAATTAAAACTAAGTTGATGTGTGGGTCCGGGAATGGGTGAGAGGACTGTATGTTGATTGGCACGTGCTGCACATGGTTCAACTACCAGTCTAGGCCTTAGAATGTCAGTTTGGAAGCCCGCGTGTGCATATTCACCCCAACTAACTTTCCAAATTCTCTACATGCCTTTGGCTAAACTACTTCCTCCACGCGATATCCATAATTTTCTAAATAATAAAATTTGATTCATAAATAAACTATAATAAATAAATAAAAGGACAGTATTTTATTGTAGCTTTTCTATTTAACCCCTCACAAATAAATATTCATAAATAAGCACTGTACACGATGCGAATATCTGTTCTTGATCGATCAAGTTTTTTTTTTTTTCACTTTTGTACTCATAATTCTTTGTTTTGTTGTTGTGCTGGATTTCTTCATTCTCTTCATATTATATATTTGCACATGCTCAAGGTATTGATAATTATTTCGAGATTAAATTACATGTAAATTTTTTATAGATAAGTTTTTTAATGATTAAAAAAGACATGATTAAAAAAAAACAAATGATTAAAATTGAAATTGACTATAATTGCTAACCCTTTTTCCATTTTATTTTCCAAGAAGTGTGTAAATCTAAGCTTTGATCTCTCAACTTTAATTTTTTTTATAACTTTTATTTTTCAAGAAACATTTTATTCTTTTTTTTCCTAAATTTTATTTGTTTTGCCTTTCATATCTTGGATTTTAAAAGAAAAGAAAAAAATCATTAAAAAAATTAAAAAGAGAAAAAGCTTTTAAATGGTTGGATTACCACTATCAATAATTTTAATTTTTATATTTCTGAATTTATCTTTACAAGAAGAACTCAATTAAGATGGTTTTCATCTTCATTGATGTCAAAAAAAGAAAATTAGATCTTAATTTATTTATTTTTATTTCATCTATGTTGGGGTTTTAGATCACATTATAATGTGTTTTTGATGGTAGAAATGAAGTTATATAGGTTAATGCGTTTTTTCATGCCTTTGGTTGAAAAGTAGTTGGAATATGGTTTTAAGATTCAAAAATTTGAACTTTAAATTTTCAATCACATAAGCCATCTCTAATGAACATATGACAAATAAATAACAAGTTGTCTATTCAAGAAAGTGATGTGTCCACCAAGTTTTTATTTTTTAAAAAATATATTAGGTGTTTTAAAAAATGCTTTGGGATGAAAAACACAAAGAAAAATAGGTGCAATTGGCCCTATAAATTTTTTATCTCATTGTTTTTTTTTCTTATATCTTTTGCTATTTTAGAATCGAATTATTTTTAAATAAATTTATTAATTAGATAGTGCTTAAATGATTATCCAATTATGTATTATTTCATTAGTTGTAAATAATATTAGCATCTTCCATGTTAATAGTAAGAATTGTTTTCAATAATTATATATGTATCCAATATTTATAATTTTCTAAATGCAAAAAAATATTTGTTTTTTAGAATGTCAAAGTAAGATGTTTATATAATTTCTATCAAGTTTATTATTATTATATTCTTTTAAAAAACATTCATGTCAAAATTATCAATTTATTATTATTATTATCATTAAATCCTGCTTTTAAAATTATGATAAATTTTTATTTAAAAAAACTTGAAATTTCAGGGGAAAATGACATTGTTTGAAAAAACTTTAGTAAAATAATATAAATTGACCATGTCGTGCTTCTAAAACATAACTTTAATTAAAATTTAAGTGTCATCCCAAATCAAAGAACTTATTCTAAACTTAATTTTTTAAAATAAAAAAAGATAAAATTTGAAGTATAGTTTTTATATAAAAAAATTTTATCCAAATTTTATTAAAATGGTAAAAATTTTAACTCTCTAGAATTATAAGGTAAATTAAATTCTAGATTAATAAAAACTATAATTTTATAAATTTTTCCAAGTTAAAAAAGCATAAAAACCTCTCTAAAATAGCCAAAATAATCAGATCGTTTTCTGAAATGTCAATCAAAATAGTTTACTAATTGATATCCCGGAGATACTTAACTAAATAACAGCAACATTTTCAAACTATACTATCTTTGTCCTATGCCATTTCATCATTTATCCATATTTTTTTTTTGTGTTAATTGCGCAATTTACCCCCTAGTCATCCTATCACCAAAGCATTTACCCCTTAGTCATCCTATCACGAAGAGCATTTACCCCTTAGTCATCGTATCACCAAAAGCAAAGGATCATAAAAGGAAGTTGCTTTGTTTAGGGATCGAAGACATGACTAGCTAGCTAGGAGCCCACCGAGTTAAATGAAGTGACTTCAAATATAATTGGTTGGTAAACATATCCGATCCACCAAAATCCAAATTTACTTGGGAATTTAATTAGCTTCCTTCTACATCTTCCGATTTTTCTTTTCTTCATGGAGGGGGTGAGATTGTATTGAGTTGTTATGTACATTAAAAATAAGGTAATGTAGCCTTATTTCAATCGAAGGTATCTCGCAAAATTAGCTCTAAGTAGAGATATTGTGGAGAAAAAAATACATTATATATATATATGGTGACCAAGACAAATCATTTTGAAATAAACAAAAATAGAAAGCAAGCAATCTCTTTGACCTAGAGGAAATATTTTGTTTATGAACAATATTTCACTTAGAGTTCACACCTTGAAGCATATTTATCTAATGATTAAGATTATATTTGGTTTGATTTTTGTAAATTGATTTAAGTTGTACTTTTACTCTTGATTTACATTGATTTAATTAGAAAAAAAGAGATGAAAATCCTAACTTTTAATTTATGAATTATAACCTAGATAGACTACATTTTTTTCCTTAAGAAAGTTGCTTTGAATCATTTTTATCAAACATACTTCTAATTTAAAATTTTATTTGCTTATTTTTATCCCAAGTTATTTATATTTGAAATCAAAAGTAATAATTTAAAAATCATTTCAAATAAACTCTAATATAATTATATATAGAAATGACTCACGCACGTTGATTTCAATTGCCACGTACAGCATATATTTTTCAAAGATAATGGTCGGATCAAAATAAAGCTTACCATTTTCTATTGAATATTTTGCATACAAATTATAACCTTGTGCCCATTTCTTAAAGTGTGCATTGCAGTGTTTTCTATTGAATATTTTGCATACAAATTATAGCTTTGTGCCCATTTCTTAAAGTGTGCACTACAGTGTTTTTGTAATTATTTTTTAAATAATTTTTTATTTTAAAATATGTATTAATATTTTTTTTTATTTTTTTAAAAATTATTTTTCATATCAACCCATTAAATAATTTAAAAACAAAACATATTAATTTAAATTAAAAAAATTTAATTTTTTTTAAAATACTTTAAAAATGCAAAATATCTACAAACCCAACAAAATGATGCATCATTGGAGGAAGCGTAAGCTGCGAACAGGGAGTGCGTAGGGGCCGCCGTTGCTGCATCCAAGCCTCGGATTCCTGGCTAAGATTACAGACGAAGTTTTTCAAAATATTTATAAAATACATTTTTATTATTTTTTTATATATATCTAACAAATAAGGTTTTGAGCTATTTCTATTTTGTATTTAGAATTTTTTATTAAATGGTGGCAATTTTTTTTCATAAAATATAATTAAAACTCTTTCTTTAAGTAAATATCTTATATTATCATCCAAGTTATGCTCAATATTATTTTTTTAAAAAAACCTAATGACTTAAAAAAAAAATTAAATACAAAAATAAATTTTTAACAAACACGCACCAACCTTGCTGCCAAAAAAGTTCAAAATTATTGATAGCCTGCTCATTGACTATTTTGTCCTTTCATGACGTAGAATGGTGGGGAAGGAGTCCTTTTCAACTCTTAAAATTGGATCATTAAGAGGCGGGGGGCCCATTGCGATAGACATGGGGTGTCAAAATATAACTAGTTGGGCAGTGCCCCATCTGGCGGTGATAAGGTTTTCAGTGGATTGGAGTTTAGCCAAGTGCCCTCCTGATAACCGGCCAGATCACCAAGAAGTGGGGTACACGCTCCAGAGGTGAAAGTGGGTCATGCAAATTATATTAGGAGGTACAGGTCAAAGCAGAATTCAGACAGTTAGTTGGCCGTACCATCCCTTGTCTAATAGTACTCATGACGATCCATGGAGAGCCTCTCTCTAACCTTACAAAGCGCTCCTAATTTTAAAATAATCCATAAACAAATAACCAATCAAATTCCCACAAGACAAATCCATAATGCTAAGAGTATTTCGAGGGGAAGGTTGTTTTTATTTTTTTATTTTAAAAGAATTAAAATAATAATTTTTTAGTTTTTAAATTTTATTTTTAATATTAACACATTAAAAAGATATCAAATATCAAAAAATTAATTTGATTTTTTTTTAATTTTTAAAAAACATGGTTAGATTACAAAAACAAATACAATTTGAATACAGAATAGAGAAATATTAAATTAGTGACCCCCCGCAATACAATGTGCCATTTTAGAAAATTTTCAAGCCAAAAACAAAGAGAAAAGGGACAATTGTGTGTTTTAAAGAAATGAAAAAACTTGATAGTCAGATTAAATCTTAATTAATTTTGATAGTATAATAAAAAATCTAACACCAACAACAAGTAATTTTTTTTATAAAATATTGTGTCCATTAAAACTAGGTTAACATACAAAATTCACGTTTAGATATATAAGATCGTGGTACCTTATAGAATGATGGTGTGGCAAAAATCATTTGTAAAAAGAAACCTGAAAAAAATTTAAATCAAATAGGTTCAATATTTTAAATCTATAAATCAAAAAATTAATAAAATCTTGATCAATAAAATATTGAAAGATGATATTGGAAAAGAAAGTTTCAATAAAAAAGGATTAAAAACAAAATAAATAACAATTAAAAAATAAACACCAAATCTAACCTAAAAAATAAAACTAAAATATTGTGGGATGCAATTAAAAAAAAATCTAATTAAAAAATAATATAAAATACTGAAGGATGCAATTAAAAAGATAATAATTAAAAAAATATAAATAAAAAGAACAGAAATCAAATTTAAAAGGTGAAAAAAACCAAAGAAAGATTAGATTGAAAGAAAATTATAATTTTATAAATAAAATAAAATAAATAATAAAAAAATATGAAACAAATATAAAAAAAAAATAATTGAAGAGTTTCTTTAAAAATACATAAGGGTAGGGGTTGCCCTAAAACCAAGGAGAAGAGAGGAAAAAAACAACCATCAACACAAAACTTGACATATTTATTTTCACACATAACATCTAGGGATAAAAACAATATCATAAGAATTGAAATGTAATTATAAAAGTCAAAATATGGTCACCGAATAGGGTTGAATGTGCTGTCCAAAAATAATAGAAATTATTTTTGTTAAATTAAAAATATTTATTTATACTAAAAATAAAAAGATAAAAAATACTAAAATATAACTTTTTAAAAATCTATTTATACTAAAAATAAAAAGATAAAAAAATACTAAATTATAAATTTTTAAAAAATTTTAATTAAAAAAATAAAATAACAAAAACACCTTAACCATGATAAAAACAATTCTAATTAAAAAACATTGAGGTGATTTTATTGTGTAGTTAAAATGAAAAAGTCAAAAGTAGCCGCACCTTTCCATGCTGAAATTTCTGCTTCCAAGAGCATATTAATACTTTCACCGTGCAAATAACAAAAAAGAAAATATATATTATTCCCCGCTTTCAATGTCAATTATATTAATTATATTATGTTCGCAGAGATAAAATTATCATTTCATTGTTTTAATTCAAAATAAAAATAAATACATGTACACAAGAATAAATGCTTTACTAGGATTCCTTTTAGTTTCTTTTTAATTAATGCACTATTATAATAAATAATATAATAATAATAATACTAAATGTTGTATAAAAAAAACTATATTCACGTAAAATAAATAAATAATAAAAGAGTTAGTTGAGATTTTCCCTTATTCTTCTTCCTGCAACCTTTTCTTATCATGCCCAATGCGCAAATATGGCCATACAGTTTACTTGCAGAACCATTTAAGACAACGCATACCCTCTCTCGCTCTCTCTCTCTCTCTCATGGCTTTTTAACATGGGAACTGTTCATTGTGTCCAACTACCTTATCACTCATTCAAAAACTAGAAAGAATGCTTCTTTTTTTCTTTTTTTTGTAGGTTTTTTTTAGCTGGAAAAAAAAAAGGCAGTAGTGTAAAAAGACAAGCTGGTGATTATGTCATATATCTCCAATAATTCAAGTCTGAAAGAATCACATATCATCTGTTGAATTGAGTCAAGGATTTCTCGTCTCCAAGGTCAAGTTCTCTCATTCTGTGTCACGTTGTTCAGTTTCTTTGTTAAAAGTTTGGTGATTTTCTCACGAACTTCTTGGTTCTGCAAATGTAGGTGATAGATTGATTAGTGTTGTAAACTGAGATAGTAGTAAATGAGATCTTGCGGAAGCATTGAAACTCCTTACTAGTTTCTTACTTGTATCCATTCTGGTTAGTTTCCACTAACTCTTGCTCTTTTCTGCCTTCTTTTAGCTAAAACCTGTCTATGGTTCGTGTTCGTGTTCTCTCTCTTCTTAACATTTCCGGTCTTTGAACCTTTTCTACAGCCCTTTGTTCTTTTTTCAGATTACGGAGAATGTTTTATTTAATGTTAAAAACTATACTGGTTTTCGTGGTAGTTCCACGAACTTTTAAAGATAGACACTTTCATTGCAATACTTGAATTTTGTTGTAATTTTTGGGAGCTAGTGCTTGTAAAAAAGATCCTATCTTTCTGGGTTCTTTTTTCCTTTTCTGTTGAATATTCTTTTTCTTAAAAAAACAATAATAAAAATTGGTTATAGATTTGGCTAATTTGAGAGCCTAGAGATTAAAAGTGCACCCATGAATGTATTTTGCAAGCTGGGGAGCTCAAAGGCTTATGAGATGTTGATGGAGAAGATCCCAAGTTTTCTTATGCTTCGTCAGCCTATATCCCAAATTTTTATTGTTTTAGGAAGGTAATTATGAAGATTCATGGTCACTAGAGGAATATCAGAAGTAACCAAATGATACAGCCTGAGCTTCTCGCGGATATTAGGTAACCGTAAGTAGTGATTGCAAGGGGAAATCGCAATAGTAGATGTGTGATGTGATTTTTTGCCTAACTGTCGTGAGTGAATTCGCAACAATAATTGGGCAGTCAAAGCAAAATTTTAAGTTTTTCTTCACGATGATGGAAAGCATTGCTCACAAGTAAGTTCTGAGATTGTGGAGACTGAAACAAGTTGTTCTATGCAACCAGAGACCAAAGATTCATTCAAGACCTCATCATTTAGAGGTGGTTTTTAAGAGATTCTTTTACATTCAACAAATGTGTTCATATTGCCCATCCCATCCACTCACGGTTGTTTTGTTTGTTTCTGTTTTGTGAGTATTCCTTGGATTTTTTCCAATGTTTTACTTGCTGAGGTCCTCTTCAAATTGTATTTTCCATCAAATTAGGTACATCGGGAACAACTTAAAGCGCTCATAATTTTAATTGGACTTGTGTTCTTGGAAATGTTTCCATGGTTGCATCAGCTATCCATGTTTTAATTGGAAAGGTTTAACTTTTTCTAGAAGACGATTTCTATATTCCCAAAATTGGAAGAAGTTGAATCATTCGTGATGGAGTTGTTTGGGAAATTAGTCCAATGTTTTACCTTACTTTCCACTCGCATAAAACATCAGTAATAGAAATGAATAACTGGAAGTTGCAGAGAGATGTTCCTGGGACTTGTTTGTACTTACTTTGCACCTTTTAACATTTTTTCTCCTTTCGTAAAGAATAAACAAGACGGATTATAGAATACTTCATTAATATATGAAATGAGAGCAAGTGTCTTCGGTTCAATGCTATTATATTGAGATAGTGCACAATGAGTCATGGATGATGATTTTTTTGTTGTTGTTATGCTATTTATGGCATAGGTCTATTCTACCTACTTGTAAATTTAGTCATCAAATTATATTTGCCATCAATATAATCTCAGTATAATGCAGGTCTGAGAAGTTAGCGAGGCTGAAGCCATCTCAAACAAACAGAAGTAGTGCTTTCCTGAGTGTCTCCAAATCATGTTACCATCTCTGCGGCCTTACTACGTTCTGCTGGCATTCAGTTGAATGTGAGTTGAGGTTTAAGAAGATAGGACTTCCAAGTTTCCCTCGATGTTGAAATGGCTGTTGCTTACACGTTTGCCTGTAAATTATAATTGACATTCCAGATATTTATTGAAAATGGAGATCAAGGAATCAGAGAGGGTGGTTATAGCTAAACCAGTAGCTTCCAGGCCTAGTTACTCAAATTTTACGTCTTTCTCAGAGTTGCTTGCGGGTGCCATCAATACCACACCCTCTAATGTTTGTTCTGGAACAGCAGTTGCTGCCATTAGACCAAAAACAGTGAGGTTCAGGCCAGTGGTGAATCGTGCTCCAGGTGCACTGGTTTCTTCCCAGGTGATCACATAGCTCTTCTGAATGCCCTTTTCCATTATGAATTCTTGCCTTCTGAACTTGATGTTCTCGGACACTTTCAGGCTGAACTCTCTGGAACAGCAGTTAGCAATTCGTTTAATAAAGTTTCAGGTACTGATAGCAAAGCCACTATCATATATAAACCACAGGCAAAGCTTGTGTCGAAAGCAACTGTTTCTCTACTGGCGAATATGGTCAGTAGCAAAATTCTACCCATTTTTAACTTCTTCTGCCATGGTAGTCTAGCAACTGCTGTTTGTATTTATTTTTTTTTGGTCAGACACTAATGCAAGAGTTTCTTTTGACTAGGGAAACTTCAATCCTAATTCACAACAAATGTTACAACCAGTTGAGACTCGTCCTCCGCTTTCAAAACAAGATAAACACAATTTCTCTTCCCAGCTTACCTCAAATCTTCATCAGAATATTCCATCCCATGCAGAAGCAGACCACGCAACTGAACCCTTAAGGTTAACATCTCTGAACCAGGAGGAGGATCCAAAAACTTTATCTAATGCATCTAATGGGGACCGACCTTCGTATGATGGTTATAATTGGAGGAAATACGGACAAAAGCAAGTAAAAGGAAGTGAATATCCACGGAGCTACTACAAGTGCACCTATCCAAACTGTCCAGTGAAAAAGAAGGTCGAAAGATCATTTGACGGGCAGATTGCAGAAATTGTCTACAAAGGGGAACACAACCATTCAAAGCCCCAGCCTCCAAAGCGCAACTCATCAGTAACACAAGGACTATCTGATGGCAATGCTTCAGATAGGAACAGCACCCCATTATGGAGTAATCAACTCAATGAAAGAAATGAAGGCTCTGAAGGTAGAGAAGAAAATCAGAATGAAATTGGATTACCAGTGCATTCAATTTATCAGGGTAAAGCTCCACCATCTTATGATCCTGCTGGAACCGGCACAATTAATGCTGGTACGGGAACTCCTGATAACTCAGGTGGTGTCAGCGGGGAATGTGATGGTGGAAGCAAGGGATTGGAGGGAGCCACTGATGAACCTAAAAGTAAAAGAAGGTAAGAGATAAGCTACTCGTGAATAGATTTGAAAATCAGCTACTATAAGCGTTCACTTCACCATTAAAAAGAAAATAATTCACTATCACTGTGTTGTTTTGTGCTAAATTGGATCATCGAAAGAAATAATCCAAGTCGGTTTTGTGCCAACTTACCTTTGCTTCTTCCTCCCACCCTTCACACCCTTACCTCACTACAACAAATTCAATAAGCTTTTTCCATGACCTGATGATGCCTGTTTAATTTTACAACATACGTCACCCTTGAAATTATTCTCTTCATTCTTATGTAATGGAAATACTCTCTCTTCTTATAGGAAAACTGAGATACAATCCACTGAAGGTGGCATGTCAGGGGAGGGAGTACAAGAGCCCCGTGTAGTGGTGCAAAGCTCCACAGATTCCGAAATTTTGGGGGATGGTTTTCGATGGAGAAAATATGGGCAGAAGATTGTGAAGGGGAATCCATATCCCAGGTTGAGACCTAATGACTTGTTTGAGATGTATATTGCAAGCTGATCTTCTTCATCTCTGATTCTAATATGGCCTTCAAAAACCTCTGGAAGACAAACGTTTTTGGTTGTTTTCATAATATTTGACCAATCCCACACATATTCGCATTAGGATATAGGGACATCATGCCACTGCTACAGTTAGGTTGCTTCTGGATGATTAGTCACCTCCTAATCTCTTTGATTGAGGTTAACAGACCCTCCTTATGTTTTCTAGTATATCCATGGACTTGTTGCATTTTTCCAGTCTGATACTTTCCTCGAATTTTGCTCACAGCACATTAAAAACCATCTTGCAGGAGTTACTATAGATGTACCAGTATCAAATGCAATGTTCGCAAGCATGTGGAAAGAGTATCAGATGATCCAAGAGCTTTTATTACAACATATGAAGGAAAACATAACCATGAGATGCCTCTGAAGATCACAAACCTAGCAGCCTTTGAACCTGATTCACAGGCACCTACTACCAGGGACAAGCAGTGATCTCAAGTCTTGACCATGGAAGGATCTGATATCGAACTTGATGCTTGCTCTGGCCCAGATATCAGAAAGAGTATGAGGACTCCAGAAAAGCTAAATAACATGACAATCAGAAACAAAAACAAAGCTGTTTCAGTTACGGAGGCTTCTTCATGATGTCAGTCTTGTGTTGGTAATGAGAATTATCGAAACAGGCTGTCTCGTTTTCATTTCATCTTTTCTGTCTGCTGCCGATCATAAGCTTATGAATACATTTCCTCCCTCTTTCAGTTATTACCTTGGCTAATCCTTGGTGTACAACTTTCCGGAAAGAAGTTTATAACAATTTTCGGGCACATAAATATTTCGATACTCGAATAAATAGTACTTTCTGATTTCATTATGGTGACATTGCATGTAATTACGCATTGAAGATCCTGCTAAATGTCTTTCCAATCAACTTCGGCATCAACCACTACGTTAACTGTCCTAAGTTTTGCCGTCCTATTATGTCTGCAAACTGCAATTAATCATTATATGCAGGACTCTGCGTTGAACCTGCAAGGTCGTGCCTGTGAGCTAGATGGTGAGCTAGACTCGTACTTTGAACAGGGTTTAATTTTATATAATATGTTGGAGTTAAGAAAGAAGACGAAATGATTTTGCAAACAAGACCTCAAAGATCATTGCTAAAGTTGGGAAAAAACTTCAACGCTTTTTATGGCTGCGTTGCTGGAATGATGGCTTGACACTAAACAGTATTTTCATTTAATATTAAAAAAATAATATATGAGGTTTATCTTAATTCAAGTTAATCTCTGTAAAATTTATGAGGATAATACTGAAAAATAATTTAAAAACTAAATTTCTAATTAATTTAATATTAAAAAAATAATAAAAAATAATATTCAATTAAAAAAATAATTCACGTAAATTTTGTTTTAACAAATTAAACTTATAACTATGTCTTTTTTAGATTTAAATTTATTTTTTATATTTAAAAATATTTTTTATTTGTTCATATAAAGAGAATGAAATTTTTTTATATAAGATATTTTTTTTCAAAAAAAATAATTAAATCATATATATGAGATTAAAATAGAAAAAATAAGCCTAATTATTTTAAATAAAATAACAATTTTTTTTTCATTTTAAGTTTGAATGAAGAAATAGATCATTGATGATAAAATATAAATAAATAATAAAAAAATAAAATAAAAAAGATAAAATATTTTTTTTAGGAGGGTGGCACATCAATAAAAGGCCTAGTCTATATTTTAGATTTTTTATTTTTAAAAAAATTTAACAAGATAAACAATGAAGAAATAGATTATTGATGATAAAATATAAAAAAATAAAATAAATAAAATAAAAATAATAAAATATATTTTTAAAGGGGTAACTCATCAATAAAAGGTTTAGCCCACAAACTTTTATATTTTAAAATTTAAAAGGATAAATAATGCGATGAAAACTTCAACTAATTTTGTTTGCTCAAAAATATTTAAAAAGTATTTTTATTTTTTAAAAAAATTTAAAAAATAAACAATAAGACATTTATTAGAATCAAGTGATTGGAGATGTCTCTGAAAACAAGACATAAGTTTTTTTTTATCTAAAACTTTGATTTTTAACCAATTTTGTTTCCTCAGAAACATTCAAAAAGTACTTTAGAGGCTTTGATCAATTTATATTTTTAAACAACTCGAAATTTAATGAAAAAATAAAATATCAACTACAATTTAAAAAACATTTCAAGTTTAGATTTATTATTTTAGACAATATTAATAAAGAAAACTCTTTAATGTAATTTTTTTATTAAAGAGAATTATTTAAAACTAAAATTAATTATTTTAATAATTAAAAATGATGTCAAGCAAAATTTTTGTTATTATTGGAATTTAAAAACCATTTTTTTAAACTAGAAACTAAAAATTAGTAAAAATTAAATCCTGTATCAAAATTAAATTTCAAAAAAGACAGTGACTAAAAGTGTCATTTGAAAAATTAGAGGATTAAACTAATTATCCTTTAATTTTGCAATTTAAAGACTCATCCGAGAAAACAAACTTTGGAGATGAAAATGATATATTTTAAAAAAAGACTGCTTTAATCCACAGCAATTTCACGGTTGTTTTTAATATTTTGTTATCGAAATATCAAAGATCTCTATCGTGGTCCCAGCGGGACAGTGTAGAGAGAGAGAGAGAGAGAGAGAGAGCTGGATCATGTTTTGGGGCAAAACCAAGTCAAGGATTGTTAATATTAAAAACCTGTGAAGTGTCCGTGATGTGGACGCTGCCTGCCCGTCCTCCCGCCGGCCGGATCCTGTTCTTAGAAAGAAGTGCTTTCGTTGGCTGTCACGTATTGTAGGACGTGCCTGTCTTACACTTTGAATCCAACCATTTGGCACACAAAAAAGGTTTTTCTTTTTCATAAACAATTATTTTGAATTAGGTTAGAAGAAGAAGAAGACGACGACGACGACGACGACCCCACCCCTTCTCTTTATCTCTTTTCATGACATGACTTTCTAAATAAAAACAAAGAGGGAGTGGTTTTAATTCTATTCTTGAAACAAACTACACGAAGACGGAAAAAGTAATATAGTTTGAATAAAAAAAAGTTAAAGTTCATATATATTTTTAAAAATATTAAATTAATTTTAATGGATTAATTTTTTAAATTTGTAATTTGGGTTATAAAATTATGATATTGTTAAATTTAATTTAATTCATAATAAACATATTGTTAAATATTAAAATTAAAAAAATATCTAAAAAAACCACGAATACTGTAGGCAGAATTTTGGAATAAACTAAGATTTTGAACAAAATGAGATTTATTTAATTTATTTATTATTATTATTTTTTTACTAGAACAAAATATGCCAGCCAGAATTGAAACAAAAAGGTGGGGTTCGATGAACGGATGAAGCCGTCAGCAGCCTGCTTATTACTGAAACGAAATAAAAGTAAATGCATCCTCCTTTTTTACTTCCATACCCCTGCATCACACGCTTGCACAAACCTCTCATCTAAACCGTCCATTTTTATCGACTGACAGACCTGACAAAGGAATATTCGATCCTCGTGGGACCCGTGATCAGTAGACCGTGATATCCCCTTGAAAACGCTACCGTTTCGTAAGAATATGGCCCAAACAATACCGTTTCCACCAATCACCAAATATGAAAAAGAAAAGAGCACGGACAGAGAGAGCGCGCTTGTTGGGCTTCTTCAACTTCTCTCTCCATATCATCAACGTCCGTGGCCACTGTGTATCAATCAGTAAAGTCACTTGAATTATCTTTAGCTAGTGCTTAAACTGTGTAGATAGAGAGTGATAGGTTTGAGAGAGAGCAATGGAATGGATACCATGTTCTGGTATATCAAGGCGGGCTACAAAGAACAAGAAAAACAACAACAACAACAAGAATAGGGTGATCGTGAACCAGAAACCACTTGATCAGACCAAAACCTCTCCAGGTTTGTCTTTGAATCTTGTACTTCGGGTTTTTCTTATGATTTTCTGAATATACTAGGATTTGGTTATTTATTTTTTATTGATTATGAATTTTTTTTGCCTTTTCTTATCTGGGTGTCTTCTTAATTGATCAGAGATTTTGTCTCCTTGTTCTGACCAAAGTCTAAGAACGTTCGGTGATTGACCATTCACTCGTTTGTTCGATAACGTTACTTTGTTTTTCATTCTAAAGATTGTACTTTGTTTTATAATTGCAAGTGTTTCTAGCCAATAAACTAAATCTTAATGATAACTTTCAGACAGCTCTTAATAGCTTAACTTGTTTTAGCAATCACTAATTCATTATATTTCTGTGTTTTCCCATACCTACGAAGTACTATGGTTTCATGGATCCTCGCGTTTTTTATTCTACATGGACTTGATTTTATTTTAGATCACAAATTACGAGTTCCATTGTGAGGATGAGTGGGTGCTAAGATTGTTTGCTGTTGCCTTGTGAACAGGGACAGTAATGTTTATAAATTTTTGTTTTCTTTGGATCATTACAAGAATTCATTTGCTTGTTGATGTTTGCTTCTCCTAATACGTGTTTGCTTTTGAGCTGTTGATGGTTGTGGTTTGGTTTCCTCTATTGGTGGAAACCCTACTTTGACACTTTCCAAATCATTTATTGTCTTCATCCTTTTCTCCCCCGTTTGCATTTGCAGAGAGATTGAGGAATGATTACCCTTTGCGTGTTAAGGGGGAGTCTAAAAATGGAGGGTCTGATAGCACTACAGCACAGACTTTTACATTCCGTGAATTGGCAATTGCAACTAAAAACTTTAGAGCGGAATGTCTTTTAGGTGAGGGAGGTTTTGGAAGAGTGTATAAAGGATATCTGGAAAGCACTAATCAGGTTGGTCAACTTCTTACTTTATGTAGAGAACGAGTCAGATTTCCAAGCAGCGTGTAAGTCTTGCATATTCTAATTCGTGCTGCTAATCTAATGGTTCTTATTATTTCTTCTAAAAGCTATTTGTTGGATCCCACATGCACAATTCTTATAGAAGCTTAGCGTGTGAGATTTGATTATTAACTCGTTAAAAAAAATGGGGCTTCTATCATGAATATGATATGTATGGTGAAAGGTGAATCTCTCCTTTTTCTTTGGTGCAGGTTGTGGCCATCAAGCAACTTAATCGAAATGGTTTGCAAGGGAACAGGGAGTTCCTAGTTGAAGTGTTGATGTTAAGTCTACTTCACCACCCTAACCTTGTTAATCTAATTGGTTATTGCGCTGATGGAGATCAAAGGCTTTTGGTTTATGAATACATGCCTCTAGGATCTTTAGAGGACCATCTACATGGTATATACATTATGTTCTTTTTTATTGGTATCTACTTTTTAATTTGGCTGTTGGGCTGAATCGAGTCTTTTGCAGAAGTTCCACCTGGTAAGAACTGGCTTGATTGGAACACAAGAATGAAAATAGCTGCTGGGGCAGCAAAAGGATTGGAGCACTTGCATGATAAAGCTAGCCCCCCAGTTATATACCGAGATTTAAAATGTTCCAATATTTTGCTTGATGAAGGTTATCATCCCAAGCTATCAGATTTTGGCTTGGCTAAACTGGGTCCTGTTGGGGATAACACCCATGTATCTACTAGAGTTATGGGCACCTACGGATACTGTGCACCAGAATATGCAATGACTGGACAACTAACTCTGAAATCAGATGTTTATAGCTTTGGGGTTGTTCTACTGGAAATCATTACAGGGCGGAAGGCAATTGACAATTCAAAAGCTACAGGGGAGCAGAATCTGGTTGCATGGGTACGGGATCCTTAACTTTATCATTTTATTATTGTTGAAGAATAAGATTTGAGACCCTGCTTGGCCCTGTTGAGAACTATGATCCCTTATTTTTTCCTGCCATTATCATTTCATCAGCCTGCACAACCAGTCACTGGTTCTGGGAGGTTGGTATAAGGTTTTATAGACAATATTATTCACTTAAGAGGGTGTTCTCTATCACTGATTGTTCTGTCAAAACAAATATATGCTATGTACAAAGTCTAGAGAAATCAGAATATCATCATCACCATCGTACTTCCCTCGAGTGGGAGTATGATCGGGGTCACCACCCATCCAACTGACATTTATGCCAGCCGCAATAAAAACCAAGCAGACAGGCTGTGGTGCTAATTTTGTGAGTCGGGCTAGATAAAATAGATAGACTTACTAACATCCTAGGCATCCCATTACTATTAGTAAATATATTTAATGACACGTGGTTGTTTTCACGGTTCACATGACCAGTGAAATTGCTCTCTGTTTTTTTTTTTTTTTTACTGTTTAAGCCATCGGACATTTTTAATTGTGAATTCATCCTTCAAAGTTATATAATTATGGTTTTATAGGTTGATCTGTTATTTGATTTGTATTTTTTCATATACACAAATTGTTTAGGAATTTTTTAATTGTTATAAGAATATTTATTCATAATATTGGCATATTCTTCTACTACAATAAAAAATAATTTAGAATCTCATTCACTTCTTAGTGCGAGTTATCAACATGTCAATCAAGTGTGTGCACTTCTCTTGCTTCACATTTCTGTAATTGTGCCACCGTGGTCTGTGGTATATGGCTACAACATCTACATGTTAATATTTTTGCCATAGAAAACTGATGGTAAAGGTTATGTCAATGCAAAATTACAAATGAACTTTGACTTTACCATGTCGAGGTCACATGATATAATTTATATTATTTTTTAACACATCTCTTCAAATAAAAGTTCTTTGGGCTTGAAACTTGCATAGATCTACATTATTTTATGTTTAATTTTTATCAAATAAATAGAAATGGTAAGATTCGAACTCGTGACCGTTTGGTCATTGAAGTTTTGATACCATATCAAAAAACCATCTCAACTAAAAAACTTAAACTGTTAGGTGAGGTCCCATCACATGTATAATTTTACACTCTTTTTTCTATAATTTCACTCTGATGTTGATTCTTTTTTCATTGAATTTCTGGTGGATGGCTAGTGAATACAATGCTTTAAATGTTTTGATACTAATGATGACCCTGACAGAGGCTGAAGGCAACATTAAAATTTGCAGTTATCTTGTGCCAGTAATTACCTAGAGGCACTTTGAAGAAAAAAAAAAAAAACCCGGACTCTACCTGCAGTAAACAAGTGTTCACTGAAACTACCACCAATTTTAACCATGAAATCCAAAAATTTGATCCCATCCTTGGGAATCCATTTCCCAAACCCCCCCCCCCCCCAAAAAAAAAAAAAAAAAAAATCTTGTGCACTTATCATTGATGAGAATTGTGTGTGAAGGTGGTGATTTGCAGCTTGATTATGCGTATTTGATCTTTTACTTCTATTACAGGCAAGACCTTTGTTCAAAGACAGAAAAAAATTCTCAGACATAGCTGATCCAATGCTTCAAGGTCAGTATCCTCCAAGGGGCTTGTACCAAGCTCTTGCTGTTGCAGCGATGTGTGTTCAAGAGCAGCCTAATATGCGCCCCGTCATAGCTGATGTTGTCACAGCTTTGACTTACCTTGCTTCTCAAAAATATGACCCTGATGCAGATACAGGCCAGAGACCCCGCTACCCCCCTGCCTCGCCTCCTCCTAGAGCAAAGAGGGGTGGTAAAACTCAATGATAGTGGATCTGAGAGAAATCAAACGAGGAAATTAACATTGCTTTATCCTTGTGTGCAAAAGTAACTGAGATTTAGAGTTCCAAGCAGACTTCTTGCCCGACTTATTGCCAAGAAAAGTCTTGATGGATGCTAAATGGATTGTATTATGAGTAAGTAGTCTCCTTTCGAATCCATGTGGATCACAACCTCAAAAAGCTCTAGAGTTCCAGTGTCAGCTCATTTCTCATTTTTTTCCTTCCTATCAAATTTTGTATCATTCTAGATCAGCATGTTTCCCTACTCCAGTTATTATCAGGAGATACTGGAACCTGGGTTGTTGTGATCCTATAAATATATCTGGCTGTATAGCTCTGCCATGTATTTGACCCTGACCCGTTCCGAATAAACAGTTTGAATCACTGGGTTGTTGTGATCCTATAAATATATCTGGCTGTATAGCTCTGCCATGTATTTGACCCTGACCCGTTCCGAATAAACAGTTTGAAGCACGATGATATTGCAATAGTGGATTGATGTTCTCATGGAAAGGGTTTTTTTTTATAAAAAGAAAACAGTTGCTTTGATGTCATGGTAACAGATGATGGGCGTTATTCACATTCTCAAAACATGTCATGCTTATCATCAATCTTCTTGTAGCTGTAAAAAAATGGAACAATCTGAGATGGCCAAGGGCAACATGTAACTCAGCAACTATTAGCATTTGTTTCACATGAAAAGTGGTGGCAGGTAGCATCACAAACAATAAACATGTTAATGATCTTAATGCATCCGTACAGCATCCTTGCGCCAAAATCTCAACATTTTTTTTCCAGCCCCAAGACCGACCATCATATGCGGCATCTGTCGCGACAGTGGATCTTTTGTCTCATGAAGGTTTAAAAACATGTCAGAGAGCAAAACGGATCTACCAGGACCAGCCAACTCTTGCACATATAAATTCATCATGTAAGGGCAAAGAATTGTCTAATTATTTTGATTTGGCATCGATGCAGATACAAGGCTCCTTTACCCCGACCCATCTGTCCGTGCATAATTACAGCAACAAATCAGTGAGTTCTTGAGCAACAGGTGCCATGTTGCTGAGAATGAATGGTGTAAAAGTCGTCCCCTAATTCCCTCCTACCCCTCTTCTTGGTTGTTTCTACCTTTCTACAAAGTGCTCGAGTTTTTCCCCTCATTGCTAGATTAACTGGTGCCAGAATCATCATTTGTCGGTTTGTCTTTGTCCTGCCATACGAATTTTATAAATGTTAAGCTGTCAGATTGAAAACAATCACAATGCATTGTGGCTTAAACTCGATGAAGACTCTGTTTCTTTTTTTCTTTCAGAAATCGGTCTTGAAAATTGTTGAATTTTTTTATATAATTTTAAATTGTTTTGATGGGCTAATGTTAAAAATAAATTTTAAAAAATAAAAAAATTATTTTAATATATTTTTAAATAAAAAGATATTTTGAAAAACAACAATTGAAAAATCTTATTCCAATCCAAAACACTATCTTAGGTGCTTTATCCATTGGAAAATCTTAGACTGAAAAAGAAGAAGAAAAAAAAAAAAACCCGGAGGGACAATGAGATTGGTAAGTTACACTCCACAGTTAAAGGTCCAAAATTGCGGAGGATTCTCGTCTTTTGCATATTTCACCATAGAAATTCTAGTAGTGAATGCTTACAAGTAGATTTAACCTCTCTCTCTCTCTCTCTCCCTCTCTCTCTGTCCGTGTGATTAGAGGTTGTTTTTTGAGCATTAACAGTCATAAGAAATCAGGTGTGTACTGTTTATGTGCAAAAACTTACCTTGTTCCGGTCACGCCAGCCAAGGCCAAATAGGCCTATCCTTCTTCTGGGACTTTCCACAGAGGAGCTCACTGACCTGTAAGTGAGTTAGAAAAAAAAAATGCAGAAGGATATACTTGCAAGTGAAGAAATATAGGAGCTAAAAGTACGACTTGATGAATCAATGGATTTCATGGCACTAGGAACGTGCTTATAAAGTGCGCTCAGTACCGCTGCGGTCCACGCATGAAAATATTAAGCTTGCCAGAAAACCCGACCCTGATTCACAGGACCTTTCGAGAATTTTTAGGATTTTTCGTTTTTATGCTGTGATTGACAGTTGGCTACATTTGTTGAAAGGACTATCATGAAAACTTATTAGATCTTATCCATGAGGAAGTAAATATTCATAAGAAACACATATTTCTCGTGTACCTTGGTGAAGATAGTGCCTTAGCTTTGCCAGACTGGTACTGTACGGTAGCCTCTAACATTGATTCAGCCATGACCACTCTCTGTTCCATCTGAGCAAGTGAAGCCATAGCCTTCTCATATTTTTCCTGCGCACATAACTTTATTGTGAACCAATATAGTTGTGTAATTCAAAGACAGAAAGTGACATATTATGCTGAGTTCTTGGATCTACAACGATGTTGGCAAGGAGAGAAAAATGGAACAATCTCCTGGATAAAAGTTCCAGCGTACCTCATCATATAGCTCTCTCTCTTTTTTTTCCCACAGCAATGGGTGACAGTTCAAAAAAACTGGATGAAGGACCAGATAAATATTATGCTAAGTTCTCTGGAGAATGAAATTAATTTCAAGCTCTGATCTATGCTCAAGACTTCCTGATATGAATTTAATCCTTAATTACCAAAATTGTGTTCGGCACAGTAGTTCTATCTTTTTAATCAAACTGAGTTATCACATGAAGAACATTATCATAGAATAAAACCATGACCCTGACCAAGATAAAAAACTGCTTGACAGAAAATAAGCCTTCCAGTGTAATCAGCTTCTCGATAAGATCTATTTCATTTTGATAGGATGGAGAAGGCATGCCTCTGTATTCTAGAAATTTAACTTCAAAAATAAAATACGTGCTTTCTCAAAACCCAACAAACAATTCAGCACTCTTTATTTCCATAAATGTAAATCTATGGTCTATTGTAATCTTGTATAACAAGAACCTGAAGCACATTTACTGCATATCTTTGTGCAGCTGCATCTTGCTCAGCCCCTATTCGAGCTTCTTCAGTTATCTTCTGTTCTTGCTCTACCCGCATCAGGACCTACAGATAATACGAATAATATACATATTATACATAATATAAATGAGTTCCTAATATTATATAAAATAGGATTCCTTTTTCCATAAACACATGATAAGAGTATGTATTTTCACTCACTAAAAAAATTAGAAATCATGGAAAAATATTAGGAAATATTAACCTTAAGCATTGCGGCTTCTTGTTCTTTCTTATTGGCAAGGGCTTGCCTTAGATCAGCTACCTCTTGCTCCAACTGCTCAACCTGCAGAACAAATTTTAGTTTCGCAGCAAGTAGAGTGGCTTGAGGCTAAAAAATGGATAGACTTCATGACTAGCTCCTAGATTGTGGACATTTATAACGACCTTTTATATCAGGCTTCTCATTTATCAGCTTTGCATCAATCAACCATTCAAGTAAACATGGTGGGAGACTAGAATGGGGTGATACTAATTATAATTTGAATATACGACAAATTTAAGTCTTATGAATTGGAGCTCCATGAATACAAAAAGTCAATTGGCTAGTTTACCATCAAAGAGGTAAAAATATGACACCAAATTGAGGGTACCAAACTACACAAGTCGGGAAAATCTATGTAAATGGTTCAATAAAAATTCCAAAAACAACACAAAACACTTACGAGCAGAGGGAGGAAAGTGCTTTGCATGTATACCAGAACATGTATCTATTTTGTCATGCATTCAGAAGCAATAAGGGTTGTTTGAATCTACTTTGAATATACCTTTGCACTCAATTGTCGTCGATTATCTTGTTGGACCATCTCCATTAGTGCTGTCTCAAGCTCCTCGGCTCTGGAAAAGGAAAAAAAACTCAAGCAGAATATTAGAGGCAAGTAAACCATGAATTTTTGACAAAAGATAGGCTCCTGCAATGTGCATCTCATTTTTGTAGTGCTTTCTTCATCAAATATGATCCAGCGAAGAAGTAAAAATGCATCCCAAAAGATTGCAGAAATTAGAAGGCACTAACCTGAGTATGGCAGATCTTTTCTCCTCCATCAATCTGCACAACTCAACCTTTAGCCAAACCACCTGCACAAAAGCTGTTAATTGCTGAAATTCAAATGAGAGGGAAGTGAATTGCATGAATTTTCCCCACAATCACAAGTAACATTATTAAGCCTCAAATAACTTTTGCAAATATAATTGGAAATTTTAACCAGGAAAATATAATTGCACAAAAATTGTCAGTTATCACGGATAGAAATTCATCAAAATAAAGCAGCACCAAAGGATGGTATTTGTGAATCTTCAAACATGAATCTAGCATCAGGTGGATGACTTTCATAACTCAGGAAAGCAGCACTACAGTGCAAAGAAGGAAGGAAGAGAAAAATTACCTGTTCTTGAAGATCTGATAAAGAATCTACTTCTTGGTCAACACTTAAGCCACTGAGCAAATCATCCAGATTAGAGGAGTGAGACTCCAGTAAGGACTTGTCTCCCTCGCTTACTTTTTTTTCTTCTACTAGTGATCCAGGATCATGCTTAAAACTGTACAACTTAGATGCAAGCCCTTTTGAACCCTTCCAAACTCTTCCCCCTTTTGATCTTTCCTCAACTACTACAAGCACAGCTGGTCTATGCTTTTCTCTCAACTGTAGTAATCTAGCTTCGGTTACAGCCAAATAACCTATGCAAGCAGTCAAAACAAGCTGGCTGCTATCAAATGTTGACCCTGCAAGTGATTGCAATAAAGTGATCGCGTCCCCAGCATCTTTAGTTGTAACTAATGCTGGACCTACAAGAAATTACACGGCTTGGAATCATGTCATCTTGAATACTCTCAAAAGATCACTGATTCACAATTTAAATAAAATATGTCCTCATAGTGTATCTGTGTGCATTCAAGTACCATACAACTCCATTAAAGCAAGAGCTGTTTGAAACAGCATTACACGATTTCCTTCAAAAAGAAGAACATCCCAAACTCGGAGAACTGAAAAAAAAAAAAAAAGGAACAGCAAAGATTCAAGTCAATCTGAAACAAGAGAATAAAGAAAAACTAGAGCATGAAACAAAACTCGGTTTAAAATATGCAATGCCATATGAAACCACCCAAGCTCACCACTTTCCCAGGGAAGCATATTGATGAAAATGGAGAGGAACCAGGGTCCAGAGATCCATGCCACCTGCACTCCCAAGTAATCCAGATGATTAACTGCACCAGAAGCATAAAGGAATAAAAGAACCATATATACTGCTTAATGTAAGAACAGAACCACAATACTTGTCAACATAACAGCTTCTGTAGATGGACTAACCCAATTTAGGAAATTTTTCACGTATCAACTCCTCAAAAACAAGTTGGTCCACCTAATGAAACAAAGAATTTTTTTTTAATCAACATTAAACAACTGAAAAGAACCCCAATTTGAAAAGTGGATCTATCAGAATCGAATGAACATCAAAATATATGCCAGGGCAAAAACAACAACTGTCCCTAAGAAAATCTTGATGAATATCACCTGAGATTCTATCATTTCTTCCGTATAGTAGCCATCAAAATAGTCATCAAGAATGCCCACCAAAGTCCTGAGAAGTTCCACCAAAACAAGCCAGTCCTTAAAACTAACTTGGCTACAGTTAGCTTGTTGTCAATTTGCTTCATGGATACACGTGCAGATTAATGGAGGAAACATATAAAGTAAAACAAATGCAAAAACTTTTCAAGTCCATTCCCAATGAAAAAGGGGAAAAAAGAAATTTGGGTCCCAAATATAAAGCCAACAATTTAAATTCCATTCCATACTCACAGTGCCCCATTCAGATGTTTTATTAAATAATTATCCCTGGTTACTTTAGAGAGCATGTACCTTCTTTAAAGCAATAGATGAAAGAAATGAGCTACTCAAACCTACCAAAAGGCATTTTCTTCAGGCATCAGAAGGAGCAATAAGCCAGCAAAGAAATTCATTGCCTGCAAATGTTTTCATACTAATTAAGGTAAGTAATAAAAGAGATCACACCAGTCTGTATTATATTAAAAGAAGCCTATCACATGAGTTGCATTTAACGAGAACTGCAGAAATACAACGTTAACAGACAACCAAAGTAGCAGATTTTGATGTCATAGTTCTTGCTGGAATGTTTTAATAATATATCAGTTGACAATCCAAATCAAGAAATCAGTTTCCCCCCCTTGTTTCTTTGGCTTAAGAATTGCCCTCAAAAATAGAAACAGCCAAGGTCACTATTAGACGATAATCAATATATAAAGATAGTTCAAGGATTGGGGATATGGTAAAAGGATGGCCAGTTGAAGCAAGTCGAACCTGTTATGACTGGTGTACAGCCTATTACCTAACCTGATCACTTACAAAACCAAGGCTTGCCAATAAAGTTAGTTTGGAGCAAATCAGACCCTGATATGTTCAAAAACCTTCAAATTCATCTCTTTTCAAGAAAACAATGACTTCTTCCTTTCATACAACAAGGATAAGCTTCGCATAAAAATCTTTTTTTTTCAATTATGAGGTCTTGAGCGTCAATTACTTAAAATTATGACACTAGCGTTTAATTACCAGAAACCTAGAAAGTAAAACATAATGAACAGTGAACTGGTTATTAGAAAATGAAACTGCAGAGGAAATGGCAAATGAAAAGAAGGAGATTGAGGGCTGGAGAGAGAGAAAAGAGAAACTAAAAGAAATTTAATCTAACAAATAACACTAGCATAGCTGTCTCAAAAGTTGGTTAGTGTGATGGAGTTTAGGCTTTGACTTCATTCTGTAGTTATTAGTCAAAAGAAAAATGTCTACACAATTTTGGGTCCAAAAAGAAAAGATTGAGCTAAAAAATCAAAGTATTATTTGGATCGTTAGAATTAACAAAGAAGGCTTGGTCAGATCCTAATTACCTGACAATACCCCACTGAAGGGTTATGTCGAGCATATGCAACAAGTACACGCCTCAAGGAATCCCTACCACGCTCATCCAAGGCAGGATGACCTGGGAAAGTTCGTGGTAGGTCCTGTAAAGTAAACACAAAAATCATTCTAGGGAGAAAACTTGATTGCAACCCAAAGAAAAAGAATTGGAACCTACAAATTTAAAAGATTGAACCATAAAATCCAAGGTGCATGCATCTAATGACCTTCTCAATCTGCTTTTTCCATTTTCTGGGTGCAGCATTTGAGTTATTGTGTTCCTTGCTTTCATCTGTATTACTTTCTTCGGCAAGCAGCCCCTCATAATATCTCTCCACTCGACGTGTCTTCACACCGACAAAGGCTTGCCACACCTATAATGTCAGAATCATACATGGAAGATGTACTTTTGCGCATATAAGGAGTTAAAAAGTCCATTGATAAACTCAACAGTGTCAGATTTACCTCTCCCCTGAGGTCCTTTGGAACTCCCCCACGGACGAGGAACTCGAGCTCTTTCCAAGGAAAGAATGATTCTGGGGACTCCTTACTATCCACGTTGGTTTCTCCTGTGGATTTGTCAACATTATCATCAGAAGTCTCTTTAATGCATAATTCCTTGTCAATTTCCGCCACAGTGGATCCTCCTGAAGATCCTGTCTTTTTTATAGATGGAAGATGGTCTCCGTTTATTGTATTATGCCTGTATTTCATATCCTTTATGTTCTTAACACGTGAACTCATCATATTCTCAATAACATGAAGAGATGGTCTCGTCCAAGACCACGATTGAACCTTGTTGGCCTTTGTTTCTTTTAAAAGCTGCCCCTCCTTGTCAGATTCTTTTGAAAGCAGTGTCTCCCTTTCTTGTATTTGTGAAGCTTGCACCTCCTTCTTAGGTTCCTCTGAAAGTTGTACCTCCTTCTCAGGTTGCTCTGAATGTTTCACCTCCTTCTCAGGTTGCTCTGATCGTTGCACCTCCTTCTCTGGTTCCTCTGAAAGTTGCACCTCCTTCTCAGGTTGCCCTGAAAGTTTGACCTCTTTCCCAGGATAACTTTTGGTTGAACCATCAGAATCTGAATTCTTGTCACTTGAATCATCCTCCTCCCGGCCCCTTTTGAAAACAGTCTCTTCTCTCAATTCATCAGCCTCAGCCTGCAAGTTCTCTCTACAGTCCTCCTCGGCAGAGCTAGAATGATTAGATTTTGCTTGCTGTTCAATGAAGTTGTTCCATTTATATGACCTTTCCTCTTCCTCCTCCTGATACCATGAAAGCACTACTGTGTTGGAGTGAAAACACCTTTTAACTCTTTAATTTTACAATTGCTTTCACTGTCTTATACTCAACACTCCACAATACTCGGTGACACAAATTCAGCAAAATAAGAACTGAAGAAACATTTGAACAAACAAGAGGATAATATATATATATATATATATAGATTCCACATCCTCAATTTACTGATGAGAAACTAATGTTTCTTTACACCAGAAATTAGAAAGAAATTGCAACTGTCTAATACCATTTGCTTTCCAAACATATCATTTTATCAATTCTCGATACAAGGTCAATGATTCTAAAAATAATCCACGCCAATCACTTACGCTAAACATCTTGATTTGAGAAAATTTCTTAATATGTGTCTGCCATACCTTATAGATATTTGCGTACTCTCGATATCTTTGTATGTGTTGAGGTCTTAAAGCAAATCCATAGCCGTCCCTGTTGACATCATCAACAACAATTTCTTCATTCTCAAATGCCCCCAAATCAGTCATCGAAAATCCCCATTTCGGAGAAAATGCAAACACTCAATGCAAACAAATTCATTCATTAAAAAAGCAAAGGGACAACATATTGCCAAAAACAAGATCTTTAAACACGAATGTAAGAAACCTTGAATGTAATGGAATTGAACTTGCCTGGATTCAACCTCCAACGCACGCCTACTCAACAAGGACAACAACATCCTTCACACGTATAATTCCAATCCTACTTCCCATAGCTCTCTCTTTTCATTTAAACGTACCAGTATCACAATTTTACACCTCTCATGATAATCTCTACATATCACCCTCACAGTTTCTTGAAAAACCAACTAGGCATTTCATTCACTATCATTAAAGCATCCGAATTTCTTTTTTTAAAAAGGGATCAATCTAGACTGTTATAGGCATGCAACACCGTCAGCTATGAGATTCGAGAGAGCAAAAAAAATAAAACCAGAACATTTCAAAGAATTTTGAGAGAGATAAGCATCAAACGACACGTGGAAACAAGAGAAGTGTTCGTTGTTGTAGTACCTTCTGTGTTGGATAATGTGGAGGAGATTGAAGTTCTTCTCCATCATCTTCGGGTTTGTTATGATTTGTCGAGATCTAAGGATGTTTCCTTGATTTACTTAGAATCTTGCCTCGTCCTCTCCTGCTGCTATACATGACTTGTTATATCGTGAGCTGCTTGTTTTGAAGCCGCTGTTGGCTCTGTTCTGGCCTGACCTGGTCGTTACAGAATCGATTGCGACGTGCTGTGTTCGCTTAGGCGGGTAAAAGGACGTGGCATTTAATCCACAATAGATAAACACCACCAACTCAACTTGGTTGACTGTGACACCACCCCCCCCTGTTTGCACATTCCACGACGTGTCGTTTAGGGCTGTGGGGAGCCCATCTCTATCACAATCATTTCTGACTCACCTTCCATAAGTGTCCAGGCTCTATTTATGTCTCTCATCTGTGGACTTGCTGGGAGCGCAGCAACCTTTCCTCTTAATATCGTTGACAGAATACAGAGCTCAATGCTCTAACGACTAGAAGTTTGGTGGTATAATGGATGTTTCCCTGGCAAACATTGTGGATGTTTCTTTTCAATATTTTGGAGCCAAAATCATGAATCTCCAGTGGAGGAGGCTTATAGCATAGGAGTTTGATTGGTTCAATTTTTTTATTTTTTTCTTGTAGATTTTAGCTTCTTTTTTTTTATAAGATTTTTTATTAATAATTTTTTTAATGAATTAATTTTTTCAAATTAAATGAAATTATATTTAAATTTTTTAATTGAAGTCGGGTTTAACAAATTATAAATTTTTTATATTAAATTAGGTTTAAGGAGTTCATCTAAATTTGTTTATTTTTTTAATTGATATTTTCTATTTTTTTGTTTAAGATAAAAAAAATTTCTGATTTTTTTAATTAGATTAATATTAAATTGTTTTATAATCCCAAATAGATTCAAGTGTAATTTTTTTATTATTTTTAAGTTAATTTTTTTTATTGTTATTGCTTTTTTATGGTGTTATTTAAATTTATAATTTAATTACTTGGAACATGATTTTTTTTAATCTATCACTTTTTTTACATTAAAAAAAAATTATACAGCCCATGATGACGCATGAGCAAAACTAATCTAGTAATAAAACAAAAGTGGCATTGACGTCAATTATATTTCCTTTATTAGAAGATAGGAAAGCATATCACTGCCAATACCTCACCCACTGCATTGCATTTGTATTTTAGTGACTGTCTGGAAATGTTATTAAATTGTATTTTAAAAAATTTATTTTAAATTATTATTTTTATATTTTAAAATCATATTAATGTGCTGCAATAAAAAATAAATTTAAAGAAATATTTTGGCACCGCACTTCTAATTTTCATCCCGTTATGTTTTTTTTTTTTTACTTAATCTTTCCAAAACATATGAATTATTGATTTATTATTGATTGGCATTACTATTTACTACACGTATATGGCAACGTTTTCTAAGTGGTTTTCAAAGCTATCCATTTACAACGCTCCTTTTTTTTTCTTTTTTTTTAATTAATTACAATTTTTTCTGTTATCATAATTAGGAATGGAATTAGCAGCTTAGAAATCAACAAATATAACATTTACCGTTACTATTGTTATTAGCCATTAGCTTCTTTAGTAATTTATTTAATGAATTAATTTGAAATTTTTATTTTTTCACTTACTTTAAATTAATATATTTTTAGTATTTTTAAATTATTTTAATGTCCTAATATTAAAAATAATTTTTAAAAAATAAAAAAAATATAATTTATTCTATTATCATGTATGTAGGGAGAGAGTTGTCCTGTGATTTGCAATATAAAGTAGCGTTTAGTAGTTAACTGTCTTGTGATATAAATAACCGAAGAAAAAAAATGTTGTTGGTTCAAGAGATGGAAATAGATGTAAAAATATAAAAATAAACTTGTTTTTAAAATAAATTTTTATATTTATAAAACAAAAAATACAAAGGGAATATGTCTTTAAATACAATATTTACTATATAACTAAAGTAAAAAAAAAATTATCAATTTTTTAAAAAAATATGTAAGTTTAATAAACTCTTTTCATATTTTATTTTGTATTATCTACGTCATGTTTTTTTTTTTTGTGGTTATTGAAACCAAATTGTACCCAATACCTTGAATGAATAAGTTTGGACCAGTAAATATATAAAATATAACAAAAAGATGCAAAATCTTTACAAAAGGACAAGGAGAAGGGTAAGAAATGGCGATCATTGCCAGTGCCTGCCTGCACGACCACCTGCCATTGGCATTGCATTTATTTGGTCCCAAACTGATATATTATCAGGCACCGTCAGTTTAAACGGGCCATGGCATTTGTATCTGCGAGGCGAAAGTCTTCAATAATTGATTTTAGAGAGAGAGAGAGAGAGACAACATAAATTCTATTAAATAGAGATGCTGTCAGCATCTCTACAATAGTGCCCATAATAGGTGCTAAAGCAAGACAATCTTGAAAGTATAGCGAGCACACTAAACAAGGCATGACCCTTGAACTCAAAGCAACAGAAACTTACAAAGCCCCCGATACATACAGTCACCAAATTAACATAAACCTGGCTGCTGGAAAAGCCCAGAGAGCTTCAACTTCTATTATTTACTAGAGCTGTAAGTAGACTATCCACGGAGACCCGACCATGATGCGCAACCAGTGGACATTTGCACCTCGAGTGTACAAACACAACCAATCTTATTCAACTATGAGACACCTGGGCCCTTATTCATCACAGTGGCATTTTAAAATCTAAGCCTGCAGAGCAATGATAAAGAGGAGAATGGTTACTTAACCACAGCCAACATTAATTTGGAGGGAAAAAATGAATAGATGCTATAAGTATATCAAGATGACTTTGGTGCTTTACCAAAAAGCGCTTCTTGAAAAATTCAACCAGCTCTTTTGGATCAGTTTTTGTCTGCTTGTAAGCCTCAATCTTGTTCACCTCCTGCATATGGAATACTGGTTCAGGACAGGGTGTACTAGAAAATCTAGCTCCAATGCTCAGTTGCTCAACAGAAAATGATTGCTCATCATAAGCTTAAGAAGTGGACACTATAGATGATGCCAAAACAATAACTATACATGATCCCAGTCATGCAAGATTGAAGATCCAGCAAAACTACTACAAGCAGAGGGTATCTTTAGACCAAAAGAAGAAGAAGAAACGGTGGGTATGGCAAGGGTACAGAACCAGGCACTCCAGGGAGGAACAAAGTGCAAGAACATGAGACACGGATCGAATTAAAAATATAAAAATAAAAGCAAACACTTGAAGCAAAAGATTCCCAGAGCGGAGTTAGCCATACAATATCAAATGGATGGATAAAACAAACAATCTCGGCAAAGAATAACTAAATTAATGATTGGATGACCTGGTAAAAAAAAGAAGAAGCAAACACTTGAAGCTAACGATTCCCAGAGTGGAGCTAAACATATAATATCAAATGGATGGATAAAATAAACTATCTTTGCAAAGAATAACTAAATTAATGATTGGATGACCTGGTAAAAAAAAAAAAAGAAGCAAACACTTGAAGCTAAAGATTCCCAGAGTGGAGCTGAACATATAATATCAAATGGATGGATAAAATAAACTATCTTGTTAAAGAATAACTAAATTAATGATTGGATGACCTGGTAAAAAAAAGAGAAGTAAACACTTGAAGCAAAAGATTCCCAAAGTGGTATCAAATGGATGGATAAAATAAACTTCTTCGGCAAAGAATAACTAAATTAATGATTGGATGACCTGGTAGAAAATAGATTCAAAATTACCTCAATCCAAGCTGCCAGTTTTTGTCTGCCGGCAGTGATATCATACTTAAAAACTTCTAGCAAGAAGATATTGAATCTTTCAACAAATGGGATATAGGCTATGTCCACCTGAGAACAAATGATTTTTAAACATATAACTGACACACTCAAATAATGTCGTAAGGCAATGGTCAACCATCCCACATATTTCTGAATTAAAAAATAAGATTGCACCGTGATTGTGCTATAAAGTGAACGATTCAACAAATAGAATAGGTTCAGGCTCTAGTAATATTAAATTAAAACATACCAAACTGAATTCTTTGCCAAGGAAGAATGGCCCATCATCAAATTTATGCAGAGCATTTTCTAAGTGATCAAAAGCAGGACCTGATGCAAGTTAATGATTAAAGTTAATCCAGTTTGCATACAAAACATTAGGCATAGAAAGAGAGGAATATCTGGATTTTACCAGCTTCCTTCGCCACGTCTCCCTTGAATGAAGTATACACTGTACCGTTGAATTTATCAGTGTAGGAGAACAACTCTTCAGCAAACTCTTTCTTAGCAGGATCCTGAAGAACTTTTCTTTGTTAACTTTGTCTGTCTAAGTTGTAGGAGAGTTTTCATCAAGAGTGCAACAGAATTATCTGCATCTTACCTTGGGGAGAAGAGAAGGTCCTTCAAAGTTGCTTTCTAAATATTTAATCAAATCAAGACTTTCCCCAGTAATTTTGCCATTGTGTTCCAATGATGGTACCTATAAACAAAAAGGGTTTTCTAATCCAACAAGAAATGATAAATAATGCATAGGTTGAACAAATGACAATATGCACTTGATGTAACTAGGTATCATATTAGTACTAACACCAGTTATCCAAAATCTTCACGTATCCAAAAATGACAACAAAGTTGCAGGAGTTTTCAATGGAAAATTCATGTAAGATACGAAGAGCAACAACTCAGTACGTAATTTTATCAGGCTAAACTCAGTAATTCATCAGCTTTATGTCCACGCCATTTTAATTCCTGACCTATATATGTGTAGATTAGCACTGCCACCATTACAAACAACCTGACGAAATAGAAGCATGCTAGACTGATACTACAAAAATAAAAAGAAGAGTAAACAATTGTGTATTAATTCTTGATCAATAGGGTATGAGTGACAGGGTGATGATAGAAGGAAGCACTAATGGAGCAGTAAGAATAAGAATATTGACCTTATTTGGAGGGTAAACTTTCTCTGGATACCAAGCAGGCCTATTTTGAAGGATTAGAGGAACTAACTTAATCTCATCTTGTAATCCCTGAATCCATCGAAAAATTAAAGATTAAAAAAATAAAAAAAATAAGCATCCTTGATATAACTGAAGATGATGATGATGAAATGCAAAAGATACCTTGAAGTTCCTGGTGATCCAAACTCGCTGGGCAAATGGACACGTGTAGCATGTATACAATCTTAAACACAGCACAACAGCTAATTTTAGAAACAAGATTCTTACGATGTACTATCAATCAAACACAACGCGAAAGGGAAAGAAAGAAATAAAGAAAACAAACTTGGTAGTTCCATCAAAGAGTGGAGGTTGCTCTGCAGTAGCATCCAATGGTGGGGGCAATTTCTCTGGTACGCTCTTATCCAAACTTCCCATTTGGAAAACAAACGGAAAATTAGGGAACTCACTAAAACAGCAAGCAGCAAGTTGCAGAATATAGAGAAAGCAGGAGGAGATTCTTACGCAGAAGCAGTCGCCATGGATTGGGATTAGTGCAAGCGGTCAGACTCGTTTGTTTGGTTGGTGAGTAACATGCGTGATCTGGTGAGCAAGATTGAAGGCTTGAGAGGCCTTTTATAGGTACAAAAGAGCAGCGATTTGGGACTAAATTGCGTCCAAATGCAGAGCGGGCTGGGCGAGTCTATGATGCATTGCAGTCAAAAGTTTGGATTTTTTAATACTTTAGGATTGGGTTTAGGAATGTGTTTGTCTTGGAAATAGGTCTTCGGCTGTGATTTGATACATACATATATATACATATATATATATACACACACACACACACATATATTGCAGTAAAAAGTTTGGATTTTTTAATACTTTAGGAATGGGTTTAGGAATGTGTTTAGTAGGTCTTCGGCTGTGATTTGATTTGATATATATATGTGTGTGTTAAATTATAGTTAGTTGTATTTAAATATATATTTAACAAAAATTATGGTTAAAGTTTATGTGGAGTAAAATATACATGTGTAATATTTGGTATTTTTATGAAACTCAATTAAAAAAATATAAAAAAAATATTACACAAAAACAAAAGTTTCTAACTCAAATTTTTAGCAAGTTTCCAAGCATAAAATGCAATTTAATTTATTATTAAATATTTTATTGTATTTCTTTCACTACAAATATAAAAATTAGTAAAACAATAGATACAGTGCTTGAAAACATTGTAAGAAAAAAACTAATTTATTTTTTAAATTTTTTTAATTAGATGATAGAAAAAAAAATTAAAAATAAAAAATATTATTTTAATATATTTTTAAATAAAAAATACTTAAAAAAACAAAACAAAATACCACCTGCATTAAAAGTGATCTTTGCAATAACGTAATTACATTTAACTCTTCCAGGATCTTCGTTGGGTGCAGTTTCGGAGGCCAGGTTAGGACGAAGGGTTACTTTGATTTATCTTCGTAGGTTTTTGAGATTATTTAAAAAAGAATTCCGTTTTATTTAACGAATAAACTAATCCACGGATATAGTCAATGTTGAATAAGAAAAATAGTATACGAAGGAGGACAAAAGAAACCAAAAGGTTGGAGGGAGATTCGTTCATTTCCTTCACTTTTAAAATTTACACCTTGAAACAACACTCAAGAAAATTTATTAAATTCCTTTAATTACACTAGACTGCAATTTTAAAATAGTTCGAAGATGAATTTCAGTTCATTTGATGTTAAAAAAAATAGATTTAGAAATAAATAAATAAAATACATATAAACAATTCCATAAAATAATTAACATATACTATAACAGCTTGACTTTTCACTATAACAATAAACAATAAAAAGCTAAGTATTTTTTCATTTTAATACTCGAGATTTTTTATGATTTTTTTAATTTTGAATTTTTTTTCTTTAATTTTATCATTCAAGTTCAACAATGGATTTACTAGGTATGAAATTTTATAATTTATTTCAATTTATATTTTATAGAGTTATCCTAAATTTATGGCATGGATTGCAAGTTTTATAATTTATTTCAATTTGTATTTTATAGAGTTATCCTAAATTTATGGCCTGGGTTGCAAGTTTTATAATTTATTTCAATTTGTATTTTATAGAGTTATTCTAAATTTATGGGCTGGGTTGCAAGTTTTCAAATTAACCATGTTGACTTGAGTTATTTTTTGTTTATTTTTTATTTTTTAATTTTATCTTTCAGCATTAGATTGATTGAAAATCAGATTTTATAATTTTTTAAAAATAAAATAAAAAATAAAAAAATACAAGTTTTTGGTTTCACTTTCTCTACATAGATATACTATAGGATCAATGAGTGGATTTAAGATTTCTCTATCAACATCTTAACCTAGAAAGCGTAATCTTCCTTGATTAAGTTGGTTGATTATAATCAAATTATATCTCTTAAGAATTGTACATGCATCTTTTGATGCATATGATTTATAAAATATCACAAAAAAAAAATCAATATGTAGATCTCATTTAATAAATAACGAAGGGTTTTTTTTCTTTATTTTTTAAAAAAGATGGTTTTTTTACCCATTTGCCTATAAATTTAAAAAATTCATTAAACTTATCAAACTAACTTCTCATTTATGTATTCCTTTATCATGATCCAATTCAAATCATAATAACATTCTCTTGTTTCTTAGTAGGTTTTTTGAATTCTTTTACGTTTTTTTCTCTACTCCGAGTAAAAATCTGCTTGATTTTGATTTGTACATATAAGGAAAATGCTTCAATATCGTGTCTTTTTTCTATAACTTTCTTTTTTTCAATTCATTTCACTCTTTTAGTAAAATATTTGATGTATTTATCAAATTATTTGATTGATTATAATTAGTAGTTTGAAATTACTCCAATTTCTAATTTATAAATAGAATATGATACAAATAGTGATCATGGATATGATATTAATTGGGTTTTTCTAAGTGGAGTCTGAATACTTTATTTTTATAGTTTAAACAAGCCAACCATAAATTATTCTAGTTGATAATATTAATTTGAATACCTCCAAAGCATATATCTAATTGCACTTTATAGCTATTTCACGCTCTAATTTTTAGATGATTTACTCAATTTTTTTTTTGTGAAACAAAGGATATCTTAATCGGGGTAGAGAACAGGTAAATCTCATAATAACTCAATATCTTTGACAAGTTGTGCTATGTGTCAATATAATTTGAATTATTCTATTTGGGATTTTGAAAACAAACTTTTAAAACACCAATAGACATTAAATGAAATCAAAAAAATAAAGTACTCTAGGTCACTTTGGTGTAAAAGCATAACAATAAATATATTGTCTTAATAATATTATATGAATTTATTCTTTTAATAATATTATATTGGATAATGGCATTTGTTTTGTTATTTTCATGTTTTATTTTATTTGTTATTTGTACATATTCAATAAGTTCACAACAAAGGAAAAAAAAAGACAAAATGAATGAAACAAGCTTCTTATTAATAGGCTATATGAATGATGAAATCTTTCAAAAAACAAGGTATATTTTGAATAAACCAATTCATTTAAGACCCTGTAGACCAACTTTTTTTTTTAATTCAAAGATCAACTCCTTATTTATATGTTTGTATATCAAGAATTCTTTACAAATAAAAAGATGTCAAAGAGGATTCTTACTTTCCAAAGAGATCATCCTACATCTATATATAAACATTGGTTTATCAAGGATAGACAAGACAAGCACTTCAAATTATTGATTTATCATGAGAGATGGCTTAGAACCAAAAGTTCATTATCTAATGAATTTTTATGTTATAATACTCTAATGAGAGTTATCAATATTTATCAATTTTGTTCATATTTAACAGAACGCTATTAGATTAAATGCCAAGATATTGTTGAGAAAAAATAATTTTTTCAGATAAAATAAAAATTAAATTCATATAATAAAAGAAAGGTTTCTCATTCCTTACCCTGAAGCTATGAAATAAAAATTAAATGGAACATAATTGATTGGATATTCCAGTTAGATATTCAATTTTTTCGATTTGAATTATCCAAAAAATACCTTATCCTATATTTTATCAAGAAAATAGACAATCAAGCCTGTTTTATTCAATAGAAGCTAAAATGGATGAATATAATAGTATAATAGGTAATAAGGTCTCAAATAAGAATATATATATATATATATATATATATATATATATATATAGAGAGAGAGAGAGAGCAAATACAAATAAGAAAATGAGGAGTTTTTTTTGTTAATTTTGATTGAAATGCAATATATGAAAATGTTTAACATGATATTTCAATCGTTATAGATTTTCATAGAAATGTTAATAATTTGTTTTCAATTATTATGTATCTAATATGAAAAAAAAATATCATAAATATTTAATTATATTTAATTTTTTTATTATTAAAATTTCTTTAATGAATTCTTAACAAGATTTCATCACATTTATTATTATTTTTTCTTCAATCATATAAAAAGTATTGAGACTTGGACAATTTTTATTGTAAAAGAAATTATATGAATCATGAAAAACAATTTTAATAAGAAAAATACATTTTTCTCTTATAATTTTATACATTGTCATTGTCTATTTTTATAACTGATTAATAATTAAAAAAGGATTTTAAAAGACAAGGTTATGAACCCAACCAAGAACATGACCTAGGGTGGATTAACTTAATTTGATCTTTATCAATCTAAAACATTGATTTATTTTTTATGTAAAAGCAGCTAAACTAGCATTGTTTTATTTTTATTTTTTTTCTTTAAAAGTTAAGCCCATGTTTTTTTCAGGTTATTCGATTTGCGGATGCACCCACTAGATTGGCGACGTCATATGGAATCTACTTTACCAGCTCATCATGTCAACCCACCATGTCACATTAAGCAGCTGACTGGTGGCTTCAAGTTCTACTCTATTTGAAACCAATTTTGGCTTTGCTTAGTTCTTGTCTCCCATTTAATTTGATATGAAAAAAAAAAATACTGTAAATTTACTATATTGCCTTAAGCGATGAGACCCAAGAAGAGAATCTCCCCCGTTCCTTTCGCAACACTTCCCCTCACTTTCCATGACTTTCATCTACGATGGATCTCTTAAATTCTGGATTTCAAGCTCGTGGCTTGATGCATGGCGGTGGTATCATGTAAGTGATGTGGTTTCAAGTCTGTGTAAAAAGTCGAAAGTTGTAATAATTGATGGGTTTTGAAACGGGAAGGTAACGATAAGAACTGGAAGGAGCTTGGAATTGCTGTGGGTGGGTATACAAAGTTATTATGTTCTCTATTTCTTGGCCCAGTCTCAGCAAAACCAGCTAATCAGTATTTCCAAGAGCAAAATGATGCATGTAGCGGCTAAGGCAAGTCCATGAACGGAGTAGCTAAGAAAACGCTTACTGACAAACAATTCATTTTATTGCAGCTCTTCTTAGCCTCAGGCGAATATGACTCTCTACACTTCCGGTTAAAGCGAGTCAAAGATGGTAATGCAAGGAGAGAGCTCTGAACTCTATGAGAGAGCCTTGAATGAAACATGTACTAATGCTTTATAACCTAAAATAGGAGCACTCCAAGAAACCTACAAGTTTATGCCGGAGCACGCTAGTAAAAGAATTCGAAGAAAGCCAGTTTTTTTTTTTAAAAAAAAAAAAATCTTCACCAATTCCACCACCAAGTCAAATGCAAGTCCATAGACTAGCCATCTCCCTCTCTCATGCGGCGACAAACACATGGGACAGGACGGCGAGGGAAAGAACTATCCTTGAAAACAGCTAAAAGAGTCATCAAATCCATTGGCCTATCTACCAAGAGGTCCAAGACTCGTAAATTAGAAAGTAATCGAAGCAAAGCACCTTCAAAATTTTTAGTCTGACAACATCCATCTGCGCCCTTTGCTGAAGGTTCATCAGTCCATAACATTCACCTTCTCCGCAGCTAGATTTGGTAAAATCGCCACAGCCTCTCCATCAATAACGAGAAGCTTATCGTTCTTGAAGCACTTTGTCGAGAATTTGACTCTGATCATTTAACAACCAGAAACCGAGTCAAGCGCTGCTATCATTACTTCAGGACAAAAACAGAAAGCGTAATGTAGCTTACATGTATCTACTCTTGTTTTCTCTTATATTAGTAGCTTGTACCTCTCCAATAACTGCATCTCCAATATATACAGGGCTTTTATAATGTAGGCTTTGAGAAACATATACGGCTCCAGGCTACAAAAGTTTAGCAATCTCAACATCAACTGTCAATTGAAGAATGAAAAGCCAATAACTTGAATCTTAAAAAAGAGGGTAGGAGTCATGACTTACAAAGTGGGATGCAATAATCCGAGGAAATAGAGCAGCAACCAGCATTCCATGGACAAGCCGATCCTCAAATCCAGCATTCCGGGCAAATTCAGAATCGAAATGCAATGGATTGGAATCATGACTCGCCTTTGAATATGCAGTAACGTCCTCGTTTGTGAATATCCTTGTTTGTCTTAAAGTATCTCCGGTTTTCAGAACCTGCCGTGGAGGCGGGGCTGTCCCTGAAAAGTTTCTCGTACAAGGGACTGAACTCGAAACCAAACTTCTGATAAGCATCCTGTTTCTACTAAGCATTTTAGCAAACACTTGGAGTACGTACCAGCAATTGCTTTATTATTAGTAAAATGGGAAACGGGTTCGATGACAAGAACTTGCTAATCAGCAACAAGCATTTTAACAAACATTTGAAGTGCATTCAATCAAGCATGAGAGTAATTCTAAGGTTGGGTGAATTTCAATTTGTGGTGGTTTTTCAACACGTTTTGTTGACGGCTTCTAGTAGCACTGCATGGCTTGTGGTTCTAGTACAGGTGCCATTCTATTCAGCTGTTGTGGAGTTGAGGCGGAAAGGCTAGTCACGTGCCGGCGCTCCACGCTAAAAAAAAAAAATGCAATCACCGGCGACTTCTCACGGGCTCACCCATGAAAAAAAATCTTATTGCATGACAAAAAAAAAAAAAATACTGCTCTAACGCTAACCACAGTATTGATATAAAGGACATACGTTGTGTGGGAAGAGCTTTTAAATTTTTTTATTTGATAATATAACAATAAAATTTCTTTTTATAAAGAAAATAATAATTTCAACTCTATTTAAAAAGATAATTTTCTTACATAATTTCTGCATTTTTTATCCATTTATTATTTTTCTTAAAAAAAACATATTTTTCCTTGGTTCTTAATCCGATAAGAATAAAAAATAATGAGAATAAAAAAACAATAAGAATCAACAAGAAAAATTCTAGATGATTTGAGATTTGAGATAAAAATAATAAAAAAAGGATTTTTAAAAAATTAAAAATTCATTATCTCATTAATTTCCTTTGCTTTTTTTAGTTGGAATAATTCTTTTTAAACAATTTATCAAAACCATGAATGCAAGTTTTAATAATAAATATTTATATATAATGTGAATGTATTAGGAAAGAAAAATAATCATAATGCACTACTCATATGCTGAGACAAGAAACTTTTCAGAAACTATTTTTTTAACAAATTACATGAATATAAAAAAAAAATTCACAAAAAAGCCAACAAATAAGATAATGGAGGGAAACTATAGTTTTTTTTTTTCAAAACCTTCTTTTATGAGTCATGTTGTATTTTCTTCTTCATAAGAAGCATAGTTTATTAAAATAAAGTAAAAACAAATTCAAAAGAAGATATTTGTGATAACTATAATGACTCGAGCTTAATTTTCATAGAATATTCATGACCATTAAAAAAATAAAAAATAAAAATCTGCATTTCACATGAAATAATTATTGAAATGATGCAAATATAAAAAAGGCAAGATCCCATTCAAAAATAAAAGCTGGTTTGATTGATATCCAACAAAATAATATATCAACTCTAAATTTTTAAGTGGAAAATAATTATGATTGTGAAAGCAATCTTAAATCTAAAAAATAAAATAAAATAAAAAATAAAAACAATAATATGAAAACTAATGGTAATTAAAAAGCTAATGGTAATAAAAGCATGGTTTATTGGATAAAAGCTAATGGTAATTAAAAAAATATTAGTAAAGATTCTAATTACTTGAATTAAAAAGGAAAAAATAAATCTTCTTAATCAGAAAACTCCCTATTTTATTTTTAGTTTGATAAGAATATCTTTTTATTATAACTATTGTTTTTTATATAAAAACTTATTATGATCGTGAAAGCAAATTTCAATTAAAAAAATCATGAATCAATTATTTTTATGCATTTATAATAATAAATAGATGAATAACATATCTGAAAAAACTATTTAAAAAATTTATAAAATAATATTTTATTTTTATATAATATCGATGAGAAAATTTATAATTATCCTGATATAAATAATTCTTTTTTAAATTATGCATATTAGGCTAATATATAATTAATTATAAAATAATTATTAGTATTACCATGAAAGTTTAAATCTTCTTGAAAACTATGATGTTATGTTATTTTAATAAATTTATTTTTAAAAAAACTTATTTTAATTTTTTTTAAGGTTAAGGAATATTTAATAAAAAGTTGGGTAGATATGGACTTAGGAGGGCAAGTCCATATACCTAGCCCAAAAGAAAACCCCGGAGATCAGAATGTCACCATCCGAATTATTACAAGAAAAGATGTTCGAACAAAATAAGATTTATAACCCCATGAATAATTCGAGAAGTGTCTGAATTAAGCTTATTCGGTTGCCATAGCTTAACTTGAGCTTGCTTCTTGTGAGGAAAGGAAATACAGAAAGGGGTATGGTTGCTGCATACATGTAACCATGGCTAAGTCGTTTCTCCATGCACTAGTCAACGTCGAGTTCTGGTATTTTGTGTCTTGTTTCCCGAAAGAGAGAATCTTGGAGGATGCCCGGGAACACGTGGAGAAGGGTTTTTCTGTCACCAAAACTCCTCTCTTTTTTTCTCTTTTTTTTTTCCTTATTTGGAGGTCTATCATGCTATAGCTACGCGGTGGTCGGCGGTTCATTTTTCGGTTTCACAATTATTGACTTTTTTTCAATCAATGCAACGGACGCCCCGCCCTAGACAACATTTTCTCAGAAGCCCATATCAAAGCTAACAATATTCTCAAACAGATGCCTCCCTAAGTCTAGCCTGGCATTCAAGCCATCTTTGATGAGTTAATCTCAGGGAAATTCGAACTTCGTTTAATCTGGAGAACTTGCGTGTGGCTGGACCCAAGACCTTGTATAAACAAGGCATACATATCGAAACAACGGGAACAACTTCTAGTGCATATCTAGGCCAGCAGCCCGCATGGTTCATAAACTTACAGCTAGTGTCAATGCACAAGCACAACGAATATTTTGATCAGTCATTTCCTCTCCAAAGAACCCTTTATTTTGATTAGTTCGCCTTCGTTACTTGTCTGAAAGTGTCCGTGATTTTAAAAGGAGCATAATTAATTGCACAAGTAAGCAGGGGAAAACGAGAGAGGGGTATCCATGTCGATGATACCCTAATGGAAGCAGGCAACTTTCCTTTATACCTTGTAACTGTTGTTGTTATGACCTTTTAGTGTGTGTTTAGTAATACAATATAGGTGTTTTTCACTTGAAAATGCATCAAATTGATGCTTTTTAGGTGTTTTTTATTGGTTTTGACATCTTCATATCAAAACCATCTAAAATCACTTTAAAAATCATCATTTTGATGCTTTTATTGTCTAGACACGCTTTGGAAAGCAATGAAGCTTGTATTACTAAACAGGTCCTTAAATGCACTTAAAATCATGTAATATGGCATGCATTCCCAATACTAAAATAGCAAGAGAATACAGTTACGTCCAGTGGCGTGAGATCTTGATCAATATCAGAGGGCATAACCTACGTAAACAGGTAATATGAAGAGGGGTGGTAAAAGCATTCAATGAAGCTGTATTACTAAGCAGGTCCTTAAATGCACTTGAAATCATGTAATATGGCATGCATTCCCAATACTAAAATAGCAAGAGAATACAGTTACTTCCAGTGGCGTGAGATCTTGATCAATATCAGAGGGCATAACCTACGTAAACAGGTAATATGAAGAGGGGTGGTAAAAGCATTCTCAACCAGGGTTTTCATGCTTAACTGAGGTCCACTATCTCTTTATAGCCAAGGGAGCTCCAGTATTAAAAGTTCAAGAGACAATATTTCAAGAGAGAGAAACTGGGTCAGGAGCATATGAGTATTACACATGATAAAAGGTATGATCCAGTTAATAGGTGTGCTTGATAATAGTGTTTATACAGGGTTTGAAGATCATGATTTCTTACTCGGTTGTCTATTCATTTGCTTTTCCTTCAATGATCCTCCATTGTGCCACGTTATATGTTGCCTGCAAATATACAGGAGTAGCATCATAAATTTGGACTTGAAATTATTAAGATGTTATTCTGTCAAGGATATTCAGCTAACTACCATTCCTGAAATTGTAGAAAAGCCACATAATGCAGAAAGAGACAACAAATTCAAGGCATTAGATAGGAAAAAACTTGGTTATAAAATGTGGAATGAGCAAAACAACTTCTATATTAGGCGAGGAGAATTGCCCTTTATACAAGATTTGCACATATAATCTCAGAGATTTTTAAAATAATCCATGAAGACATATGATGAGACTTCCCCGTAACAAACTCCCATTTGGAGCAGTTTCTTACTGAGGTTCATACATCTTGTATTAATCTTACTGTTTTTAAAGTGAACAAGACAGGAAAAAAGAAATGAAACAATTTTACCACTTATGTTGTAGCAAAGAATATTTGGATCCATATCTTCAATTGCTTCTTTAACTAGTCAGACTTCTTCATTAGACTCAATAGGACACCTGCACCAAGACTTGTTGCCACAAATCCAAGGGACACCTCGGTTGATATGTGAAAACCTGCATTAAAAAAAATGAAATCTTGAGCTTGAGTGAAATGAAAATTTATCAGGAAGTAGAACCAGTAAAGGGCTAGAAGATCCCACCCATAAAATCCAGAATCATTTTGCATCCAATGAAACCTAGAACAATAGCTATCGATGGCTGAGGAACACAAACGCAAGACAAAAAAAAAAGATCCTGTAAGTATAGAATATAGATTCATACTTGTCAACATAGAGTGACTGAAATAACTGGACACAGTGACAGCAAGTTAGTTTATGAACTGCACAAAGGAGGTAACTCCTCTCATTCCTTGGATGTTTCACAGATTAACCTTGCCTAAACCAGAACATGAATTTTATCTAAGGCTTGATGTGTCTGCATGTAAGAAATCCTTATGGGTATTGAGTGGATAGATGATGCAATTGTACAGAGAATTGCAAGTGACTTGCAGTTGATAGAATTCAATTACAGTTAAGGTCTTCTCATGTGCTTTCCTATCTTACCCTGATCTCTCATTTGAGCAAATACATTTTGCCATCCAGGAAATTTTGATATTTAAGGTTGTTTCTCCTTGACAGAACATCAAAACATAGAAGTTCATTGTATTTATTCCGAACCACATCATCCCTAGCATGAACAACTTTCATCTAATAGAAATATTTAATGTGGCAACCTAGATTGTCTAATAATGGTTCTAGCATGGAACAAACCACAAAAACTATAAAATGAAGGAAATGAGAGATCAGGTGCATCATGACTGTCTTGCACAAAATTGCTAAAACAAACACACTAAGAACCCATGAAATCGGGTGCATCATGACTGTCTTGCACAAAATTAAAGTGGAGTACACGGCAGAAGTCAATGATTCATGTAAACAATAAAAACAATTTACCTGTAAATACTCCAAATCTGCCATACCCTCAGAAATTAGTGTGTAAAGAGACCTCAGACCTACATTAGACAGGAATGTGGCCAATCAGCTTCTAATGGAGTCATCTCTTATTTGACTTCAGAAGTATTCCATAATCAATAGAGATACGTCTGTCGTTCAATTATAAGATAACTCAATTGTAGAAGAAAAAAGATACAAAGCAATAGCAGTTTAAAATTGAAGATGCAAAACCAAACCATATGTTGAAATATATTGTATCAGAGGCACACAGGATGTGCAGTACTGGTAGCCTATAAACCTCGAATTTTTTTGGTTTTGCCAAGTGCTAAGTGGAGTGGCAATGGACATGCATAGAGAAAGATTTTCTTCTTTCTTTCATCCCTTTCTCTTTTTTTTTTCTTTTTTTTTGTGTGTGTGTGTGTGTTTGGACCAAGAAAAGGAAAAATAGAGAAACCCATCCAACATCTAAATGCTATGATCTTATCCATTCATCAAACACAGTGGATTTCAGATATGGAATTAACAATTGTAAGCCTAATATTAAAACAAAATAGAATTACCTAATATGGCAAAGAGATTAGAAGAAAAAACTATGAAAGGATCCCGTGTAACACCAAAAACAGCTGGTATGGAGTCAACCTAAAGAACATGAACAATGTGTGAACATTCTATAGACAACATCAATCAGCAAATCCATTCATATTTACATACATGGTAAATATGTATGGATATATACAGTTATTTTCCTATGTGTGTGCAGGTGTCACAGAGATGAAGAAAAAGAGAACCTACTGCAAATGCTATATCACTGAGCTCAATAACTGCTACTGTCAGAAGTAAGGGTGTAGCCTGCCCAAAATGGTTGATGCCTGTTAGAAATAAAGTACTTAGTATAATTTAGGATGTATAAAAGCCTCTATGCTAAGTTTATGATGTGATATTATTTTTCATGCACTAGCATAACTAGTTGGACCATTTCCATGTCATGAATGACTTACTTTCCAAAAACCATCCTCACGTGTTATGAATTTGTTCCCATCATAATTAGCTGCAACATTAGGGACAAAAAAAATATCAAAAATATTGTAACTATAAATCAGTTCAAAGTTTGTGACTCAATATATTTTGACCCTTAAGTTTTTGTTTGTTTGTTTATGAAAGTGCAACACAATATGTTAACATAACAAAATTACATAAGCAATATACTTTTATGATGTAGAGAGAAAGCAAGAGAGTTTTTTTTCTTTTTTTCTTTTTAGGAGGGGGGGTCCCTAATTATTTGACCCTTCGACTTTTAATGAAGTTAAAGTTTGTTGAATCTTGGATCTTTTGATTTCAATCAACAACAAAAATAAAAAATAAAAACCATTTCAAAATGATACTGAATGACAATTGCCATTCTCGTATCTTATTATCAAGGACCTCTAGCCACTTTCATCGACATTAGACTAACTATTTCTAACCACAGTGGGGCTTCCAGGAAATCTGAAGTTCTGGATCTAGGTTTCCTCATATTTTGAGGTTTAATTTGTTCGATGAAGTCCCTGATAATTTCAAGGATCAAAAACAAACTTTAAAGAAAGTAAATGCCGCACAGAAGGACATTACAAGTGACAGGGATAAATCTCTGGCACGTCTTCACTATGAAGTTGTCTGATAGGTCGCTGTCATCCTCTTCAGTGGCAAATAGCTACAGTTTCAAAAGGAAAGCAATAAGTCTGCATTAATTTAAGCAATGGGAATTAACACAAAAGGCCACATGCTGTAGGTGAAATAAACTGTCACAAAAATGACAGATTCAACAACCAAAAATTGAAATATGCAATAATGGAGGTGGTTTCCAGGCTCAAGAAGAGACCTGATATCTGGCCCACAGTTAAATCCCAACAAAACCAGCTAAAGAGCTAGCATATTTCTTGTCTTTATAGCCCGTTTTGAAAAGTAATTAAGGAAATGGAAGGCATAGATCACCAACAGTTTCTATGTCCTCGTAGAAAAGATATGTCACCTTGAAAGATGAGTAGAGAAGTATTGTAGCCAGGAATAGGTTGACTGCCTCAAACCTCTAAAACATAAAAACAGAAAAATCAGAAAAAAGAGTTCATTGACGGAGAAAATGCAAAAACTTGCCTCTGAACTAGGGATTTACCTGGAGAGTAGCTGTTCCAAGAAGTATCAATGACAAACGGAAGATGATTGCGCCAGCAATTCCATATGAAAGCACCCGATTCTATATTTCCAACACATCAAATTTTCCATTATCACAGTTGACATGGAATGTATTGGGGTGTATGGATAAAAATATTCATGAATGATAGATTGGGAGTCCAAGAATGCATTATGTATGATCATAATGTTCATGTTGTAAGTAGGAAGCCATTGCATTACCTGATACATAAGTGGCACTTTAAAATACTTGAAAATCAGAATAAAGACAAATAGATTGTCCACCGACAAGCTTTGCTCCAAAATATATCTGAAATGATCCATGATATTCATTATGGTGGATATCACTCAAGCTTAATGGTACAGACTGGCAAATGCCAGACAAGATATCAAACAAAGAAGTCAAAGAAAATAGCTATTTTGGACAACACTTAGCAGAAACAATTGTAGAAATTAAAGTTTAAAATGCAAAATATATGCAGTGAAAAAATACTTATTAAAGAAACGGCCCAGAACTAGCTAGTTTCACCTACCGTGTCTTTTCAGGAGCTTCATACTATATTCCCATCAATTCTCCATTGCCATCAATACAGATTAATAAAGAGGGTTCCATGAAAGCCAAAATACAGACCAGGGCCTAAGCAACTGGGCATAATATTTTTCACTACACAATACCTACTACATGCATAGATCCTTTCCAGAACAATAATAGCACCTGTTTCATACTCTCACAATCTCATTTTCCTTCATTCTTACATTTTAGCACTTTTAAAAAAAAAAATCTTGTAGGTCCTAAATCTTAACATGATGCATAATATAAAAAGAAAATCCAAAATAGACAAATCATGTGTCGAATCAACAGGGAAAAAAGGGGGGAGGTTTCACAGGGTAAAATTATGGTACCCGGCAAAAAACTCAGACGCCTTGCCAACACCATCCTTCAAACCAACACCAAAGCCAAATGCCACAGCAGTGCACACCTGCAAGAACCATTGAATACATTTATTCGAAGCTAGACAATGACGGAACCAACAGATTAAGGATGCACAAAGTCACTTACACATAAAGCAACAGTTTTAACCGATGTCTTATAATTTCCTTTAACTTTCTCCTCTGCTTTATCCACAGATGGGGGAGCAGTAGAGGTAATAAATTTGCCAACATCATCGCGTGTCTGAGAACTCGTCTTCACAGCTTCTGCAGATTTAAAGAGGAAAAAAAAAGAGAGCAAATGATACGCATAATTTATATGAACAAAGCTGGAATCCCTTAAAAAATGGTACAAAAACCTGAAGGGGATAGATCATCCTCCTGTTCAGTGCCCCTTGCACATGAAATTGGAGAATTCTGGCCACGGCGTTTGCTAATGACTGCAATTCAACATTTGAACAACGATTAAAAACTGAATTCATGCAAATGTAAAGAGAGGGAGGGAGAGAGTGGACCTGTATTGAAAGAAGGGAGATGAGGATGAGAGAATTGGACACTAGAAGTGTAATTAGCTGGCGAAACCTTGAGGGAGAGTGGAATGATGCTATTATTGTGGATTACTGAAGTTAATCTCATTGTGTTTTTTTTTTTTCAGGGATTTGTAGATTAGATGGAGAATTTAGAGTTGAAATTCCAAATAAGAAAAAAGGGAATGGAACGATGAGAATGGAAGACAGACAGAGAGGGAGAGAGAGATGGCTTAGTTTATTTAACAGTCTCTTATGCGACCCAGCAGCACTAAAAGTTCCAGCTCCTTTGTTCTAGGTTTGCGACTTGCGTAACAGGCAGATCGGCAAAAGTTACCAGGCCAGCGATTCACCGTGAGTTATTAAAAAAAAATACAAAATAAAATACTATCAAAGCGTTTTAAGACAGGACGAAAAATTCTGATTATAAATTTTTTTTGGTTGAAAAATTCTGGTTATAAATTTAAAATGTGAAAAGAGAGGCATGGAGGGGGTGTGTTTGATATTATAATAGTTATTATAATTATAATTTAAAAAAGATATTTTTAGTTAAGATGAGTTTAGAAAAATATATATTTAATTAAAACTATATGTAAAATTAGAGTTAAATAAAAAGTATTTTAATTTATTTAGTTAAGAATGTTTTAAAATTGAAGTTATAAAATAATTTTAAAAAATATATATTGATATTTATGATTTTTAATTTAAATATTATAAATTTAACCATTGTTATTATATCATGAAATAAATAATATTTTATATAAAATATTTTTTATTATTCCATTAAATTATCTATAATTTCATCACGTATAAAGTATATCTAACAATGACAACAAATTTCATAAATTTTTTAAGAACGCAACAACATTAAGTAAAATACAATCAGGAACAAAATTGAAATTGCGATCAAATTATGTAAATTCTATGTCATCAAGTGATCTCGGTCTAATTTATGTAGTGTCATTGGATAATGTTTAATACTATTTTTTCAAATAAAATGCAATTAAAATAAAAAAGATTATTTTGTTAGGTTGGACCGGTTCAATATATTTTTAGTTTTGAACCGGATCGATCCGACCGAGACAATAAAAAATATCTCCACTATTCACATGAACAGTAGAGTCATACTCCACTGTTCATGGATAAATTCTCAATACAAGAAGCTGCAAAGAGCTGCTTTTTGTAAACCTATAGACACCATCGTAAAGAATGAGTCCTACCAAAAAAACTATAGGTTTTACTTATAATCGAACAATAAAAACTATAAAGGGCAGGTGAATCTCATCCGTAATCACAATACCAAACAATCATTTAATGTTATTAGGAATTTTTTTAATTAAATATCAAGTCAAGAATACCAAGATAGGCATACTAAAAAAAGTCATTAGATTTTTTTATATAAAAAAAATAAAAATAAAATAAAATAATTTGCTAGGATAACCTCTCTTTTTTTTTTATTAATATGTATTATCTATATATATATAAAAAAAAACATTATGTTCCTTTATATCGTTCATCTATTAAAAAAACACCACTATCATTAAAATAAAAAATTAAAATCTTTTAAAATAAAAATAAAAAGGATTTTTGTCCTTTAAAAGTGTTTTTATCTCATGAAATCATATAGGTCAAACTAGAGGTTCTCAACTCGACTTCGTGGTTGGAATTGTTTTTAAATTGTGTAGAAATTGAGTTAATATAATTTGTTTAATTTAATGAGTTCATTCATGATATAACTAATCTGATAAAACCCAAGTTTAATTAAAACAAGTTGTAGATGTTATTGTTTTAATTTTTTAAATAAGACTTTGGGTGGACCCAGGTCTTAAGGTTTGACCCAATTGATTTTGTCATAAAAACATTTAAGAAATACTCTATAGAACTTTAAAAAATTCATTTGTGTTTTTTAATTTGAAAAAAATCAGTCTTAAAACATAAAATCAATCTAATTTTAAAAACTTTTTTGGGACTTGTTTTTCTTTTTAAGCAAGATAAAAATCAAAAAATATATCAACGGAACTCTTATTATAAAATTAATAACAATAATGTCATGCTAAAAACAACCCTTTTCATGGTTAGGATGTTGATCAATTAATAATTTTTTTTATTTTACTTTTATAATTTTTTTCAATGATTTTCTATCTTAAATCATGGATTAAAATAAAAACAAAATAAAATTTTAGATCAAAATGTTTGATCCCCAAACTAAATGGATCAAAAAGGATATTTAATAAAAACTATAGGTAAAATTTATATAAAAAAAAACTACATAGAAAAGTTTTTTTATAACAGGATTGTCTTTATTTTTAATTTTAACTCTTTATTTTTTTAATCCCATGCAAACAATAAAAGTAAATAGATTTTTTCAAAATTAAAAATCAATATCTTGTCGAGACTACTATAATAACTTGGAGTGTGGAAAGGAACAATTTTTAAGGTCGATTCTTAGTAAAAACAATGTTAAAGAATTAATTAAAATAAAATTGAAGAAAAAGAAAATAAAAAAAATGTTGCAGCGAAAATCTAAAAATATCAAAATACTTTTTAAAATGTTTTTATTTTAAAATATATTAAAATAATTTTTTTTATTTTAAAAAATATATTTAACATCAATGTATTAAAATAATTAAAAAATATTAATTTAAAGTTATAAAAAAATAAAAAAAATTAAATTTATTTTTAAAACACTAAAAAAATGAAAAGGAAAAATTAAATATCGGGAATTCAACAATTCTTATAGGTTTTATATTGATTCCAGTCAAGTTTTACAAGTTTTTTTTTCCTTGATTTCATAAAATGTATAACCATTTAAGAGTTACATATTATAACATTTAGTTTTTTTCTTAGCTTCTTAAATGTTAATATAACATATGTTTGACAATTTTTTTTCTTTTAATTTTATATTAGATAAAATTTTAACTGAAAGAGTTATGAGGATATAAACTTTAATATTTTGTTTTTCGTCACCGCATGACCATGTGCTCTGGGGATTGAGTCACGTGTAGGTATGTGATTTGAAAGAGGATAATTGGACAGGTTTAGGACAGATGTCACTCACTTATTTGTTAATATGTTGGCTGTTGAATTTTGGGTCCAATTTTCATATGGCTAAGAATTTCTTTTAAAGAAAACGGAATATGGCAATAAAAAGGCTAAATTACATCCACTCGTGATCTTCTTCGTATTTATATTTAAATACATTAATTGCTTATAATATCACTATTCATCACTATTATTAATCATTAAAAGAAACTAAAAAGAATAGTGAAATTACTATAGCAAATAGCCCAAAATTCATAAGTATCGTGGGTTATAACGATTAATCAAAAAATAAAAGGAGTACTAAAATTCCTATAGTAAAAAACGTTGTGACTTAACACACTCATAAACACCATGAATTATAACAGTGAATCTATGATTTTTCTTGTTTAATTTTTAATTTTTAATTTTTTTATTTAATTAATTTAAAATTAAATCTTATGGTTTATCTTTATTATCTTCGCATCAGATTCTCAAAGTGTTTGGAAAAAAAAATCCAACACTTGATTGATGCTCGGTTCAAAAAAACCAAAATCGATTTTATTGTCTTGAAAAATTTAAAACTTTATATATGAATTTGAAACTTGGCAATTCAAAGGCTAATTTGAACCTAACAAAAAAAGAATAGAATTGTTTACTAAGAAATTAAACTTTGTAATTTGTTTTATTTGCCTTATATGCGGTAATCTTGATTTTAAGACATGGATATTAGGATGGTTCTCCCAAGTTAACTTGAGCTTTTTTTTTTCAATATCATTCTTTAACATTAAGTTGATTGAAAATTAAAATTCATCTTTTTTTTTTATTTTTTCTATAAGATTATCCTAATATCATGGCTTAGATCATGGGTTTGATAAATTAACCTAAGTTGTCTTAAGTTTTTTTTGTTATCTTTTTTAATAGATTTTTTAATTTGCAATATCATCCTTTAATATTATGATAGTCTGTAATTAGACCTCGCAATTCTTTTCAACAATGTTATCTCATTATGATGACCCATGTGATAAGTTCGAAAGATTTATCAAAGTTATCTCAAGTTATTTTTTTAGCCATATTTTAAAAATTAAATGTTTTTATGTTCATTTTCAGCCTTTCATCACCAAGTTAGTTGAAAATTAGATTTCATGTTTCTTTTCAATATGATTGATGTGGGGTTATTTTATTCTCATAATCTTTATCGCAGCTCATACAGTTAACTCGAGCTATTTTTTCATTTTTTTATTAGATTGAATTTTTCTCAATTTTATCATTTAACATTAAGTTAAGAAATTGACTTATATAAATTTTTTATTTACTTTTTATAGAATTATCATAATTTCATGATTTTGGTCAAGGATTATGCTAGTTAACCAAAGTTGGTCTAGGTCAATCAAGTTTGTTATCATCTCAATTTTTTTTTAAGATGTTATATAATATATCACCATCTCAATATTTAAAACATGAATTGTCTAATATGTATTAGATTTAGAATTCATAATTTTTTTCTATCGAAAACACATTAGCAATGCATTTATACTTTTTTATGTTTGGAGAAAAGAATAATTTTACCAATGGCATAAACCACAAATTTAGTTATTAACAAAAACCAAAAAGATTAGTAAAAATCACTAAATATAAAGACACAATTCATTATGAATTCGGATATTGAATTTTTTTATCCTTCAATATTTTTTTCTTTGATCATTGAGACTTTCTTTTTATTTTGTCATTTTTAATTGTGTTGTCATAGAATTGGGCTTAACAATTTGTTTTAATTTGTCATTTTTTTGCTCAAAAACACGTTAGCAATGTATTTATACTTTTTTATGTTTAGAGAAAAGAATAATTCTATCAATGGCGTAAACCACAAATCTAATTATTAACAAAAATCAAAAAAATTAGTGAAAATCACTAAACATAAAGACACAATTCATTATGAGCTGGGATATTGAATTTTTTTATCCTTCAACATTTTTTTCTTTGATCATTGAGACTTTTTTTTATTTTGTCATTTTGTCACATAATTGGGCTTAACAATTTGTTTTAATTTGATTTTTATAAAATTATCACAGTGCATAAAAAAATCACAACATTAAGTTGATGTTTGATTTTACATTAAAAAATTCAATTTTATTAGCTATAAAAAAAATTAAAAATTCAAGATCAAAATTGACACCGATGTAAAATAACCAAGGTTTTCTCTTTTTTGTCATTGTTCATTCATAGCGTTTTAAAATAAGTTTGTATATGGGATTTTTTGTTTTATTTTTGGTTCCTTTAATTTGAAAATTATATATGTTGGTATAAAATTTTATTTTGTCCACGTTTGATTCCTTGAGTTTGAAAGATGAGATAAAGACACATTAAAAAAAGGTAAATGAGAGAGAAAGAGATTGGTTGTCCATCTTTCATGAGTAAAAAATGCCAAATATGATGTTAATGTGTCTTTCTTAATAAGAGGAGTATTGTTAAGATATTTTTGAAATTCTATATTTTTTTAATAAAGTATATCAAAGTTGAAAAGTTTTTTTTGGTTTATTTTTTTGTTTTTTAAATAAACTTGGGAGTGTTTTGAGTTGAAAAGTTGGTTTATTAAAATTTAATGGTTGGTTATTAAGTAAAATTAGGCTTAAAATATTTTTTTTAATGTTTAAAAAACCCTTGCTTGATTCTCTACTACCTCCTAGATACCTAGAATCTATATTAACAAATGATGATTTATTTATTTTATCCTTTTAATATAATAAAGGGTAAATAATATGGTGTCAACTTTAAGAAAAAATAATTTAAAATTAAATACATAAGATTTAAGATTTATGTGGTTAGATTGTTTATTTTGCATATTTTCACATATGTGAAATATCGAGGAATAATCAAATATTAAATTAAAAATTAATTATATAAATTTAAATTTTGAACTATAGTTAATAAAAATTAAAATAAATAAATAAAAAACCAAGTGTTCAAAAAGAGCAAAAAAACTTCAATTTGGTTTATAAACTTTCAATTAAAATATTATTTTCCTCTTTAAAGTTTTAGGATTTTATGTTTTGGTTTTTTTTTTACATTTTAATCTGTAAATAACAAGAAAGAGAAGAGAAAATTGTTGAAAAACAAAATAAAAGAAATAAGTCAGTCAGACACATTCCAGTAAAAAAATAATTTTAGTGTCAATGAATTGAACTTACCTAGAAAAGTTTCATGAACAATAACTATTTTAATTTTATAGAAAAATATTTTTTTTTAAAAAATAAAAAATATGAAAAATAAATCATTTTTCAAGAAAATATTTTACAATAAAATAAATATTTTCTAGATAAATAAATTTTGCAAAACAAACAAATCTATAGTGAATATAATAAAAAAAATTTAATTTTAATAAATTTCAATTGATATGGTCCATTTTTTTAATTATTTTTAATCAATGTTAGTATTTAAGATTTTTTTTTATTGTTATCTTATTTTTTTATAGATAATATATTTTCTCTTACTGCATTTACTAATTTGTTTCATAAAAAAATTATTTTGACACTTTAGTTATTCGTGAATAATCAAATCAGGCGTATACTTTTCAATTAATTAGATGCCATGTGTCAAACGATGAATAGCAAGAGCATTTAAACGAAGGAAGGATGGCTTTGAAGAATTTGTCCAAAGACATATAAGTAGGATTACCCCCACACCCATTCTCTTTACAACTGCTCGCTTATCCCTCGATTTGCACTCTAACATCGAGCCAAGCAACAAACATCTCCAAATCCAGCCAGAGTCTCTTGCTCCTGCTTTCAACGTGTTATCTCCCACCTCTAACTCTCTCAATGGCAACCGAAAAAGAAAATCCTTCAACTGCCGCCGCCATCACCGTTGAAGATAACCCTAGCCAAACCCTAGACACAGCGGTCCCTGCTTCTACCAAGCCAGATCGAGTCGAAGATTCTACCAACACTGCATCATCTACCGTTGACTCAGCTACAGAAGGGGCTGCGCAGGGCGCCGATAATTCAAAGAGCGCTGCCCCGGCCACCGACACTGACAAGAAGATCCGCCGTGCTGAGCGGTTTGGAATTACTGTTCAGCTTTCCGAGCAAGAGAAGCGCAATTCTCGTGCTGAAAGGTATAAAAATATATTTGTTTTCATGTTTTAGATTCTTTCTTTTTTATTTGCTATTTTAAACTTCGCAATTAGGGTTTTGAGTTTCTTTCTTTATTTATTTCGGGAGGGGGGTTAAATTAGGAAAAGAAACCCTTATTTTGCCTGGGATTAATGGACCTTGATTGAAATTTATCTAATAAGAATGTACATAATGCTTGATTATTTTGGCCCAAAGTTTTGGCTTTTACCTGGGCCATTCTAGGATGTTCAGAATTGGTGTTCGTGATGCTGCTGCTTATGTGCTGTTTTAGGACATGCCTGAGTCTTTTCTTGAAGATTTGTATTTTTTTTGTGTGTAAACTTTTACCTTTTTTCTCACCAAGGAATATGTCTCTGGCATATGGAGATTTTTTTTGGGGAAGTGGGGTTTGTCGCTAGTGTTCTTTTGGGAGCTTAACTATTTATAATTGAAACTGGATAATAAAAAGTTAATAAAGCTAGGTATGGAGGACTTCATTTCTAGATTTGCATGCATGTGCTGCTGTGCAGGCACTGGTATAAAGCTTGAGTCTGTGAACAAGCGTTGATTAGGCGTGTATGCTTGTGCTTATGCATGCATGCAAGTGGGTCTGTGCATGGGAGGGTGCTGTGTTGATGACTGCAGGTTTTCGTCCATGTGGTTGTGTTTTCTGTGAGTTCTATGTTCCAATGGTGTTTTGCGAATGGAAATGTCTGTGCAGAACTTGATTTCCCTTTTCAACTGACTGAAATTGTCATATGTGAACCCTTTTCTGGCATGTGGAGATGCTTTATTGGGGATGGGGTTTGTCTCCAGTGTACTTTTGGTAGCTCAACTGGTGATTTTGTGAAGTAGAGTGTGACATTTTTTTCATGTTTTGATGTTTGGGAAGCTTAAACTGTAATTTTGCTTCTATAATGGTTGCAAAATTGATCTTAGTCGTTTAGAAAGGTGGCGTGCATTTGGTTTGATCTATTATTCTATTTATAATACAAAGTGAATAGTTGGAGTCCTTAAAGCAAGGCATGGGGAGCTCATTTGCATGCATTTTACACTGTGCTGGCCCTGGTGTCTAGCTTTTGTCTGTGAAGGAACTTTCACTTTGGTGTGCTGTGCTTATGTGCAAGTGGAAATGGGTCTATGTGTGGGAAAGTGCTGTCTGGATCAGTTGAGTTTGTATGTGCCAATGGCATTTTGTCCGTGGAGATGTCTGTGAAGAACTTGATTCCCCTTTTCTATTCACTAACTGAAATTGTCGCATGTGAACCTATCATGTTGTAGGTTTGGCACTGGATCACAGGGGCCAGAGTCAGAGTCAGACTCAGTGAAGAAATCAGAGGAGCTGAAGAGGAAGGCTAGAGCAGAGAGGTCTTATTCCATGTCCCACCCTGGGCTTAAATAGCTTTAGTTTAATTGATCCAGCCTTGTTTTTCAATTTACTGCTCCCGCAGTTTTGTTCTATAACTTTTTATTTGTTTCTCCAGGTTTGGGATTCCTGTGCCACCCACAGCTACTGCTGAGGAGACGAAGAAGAAAGCTCGTCATGAAAGATTTGCACCAGCTCCAGCTCCAAAAATCGATGCACTTGAAGAAAACAAAAGGAAGGCAAGGGCTCTCAGGTCTGTTTAACTGGAACTGCTCCGAGTTGTTCAGAATTTACAATGCTTGTGATTTATGAAAATCATCTAACATGCTACTCTATGCTTCCAGGTTTTCACAAAGTTCATCTGATTCCCTATCAATGAATGGCAAGGGGGATCTTGAGCCAGTAAGACCTTTCATGGATAACTTTTCCATTTCATCGATTGTCATTTATATTTATGTTAGTTCTCCTTGCTGAACTTTCTTTTGTTTGTTCCTCAATCAGAAGGCAGCTATTGCAGGCAAGGCTGGTGGAGGGTCTTGAAAAGAGATTTCCTTTGATATTTTTTAGGTATTATTTGAGTTTTCATTTTCTAACTTTCAATTATTAATTTTTTTGCAGGAATAATTGTTAAGTATTTATTGAAATATGCTTGACATTGGAAGCTCCCTTATTAGACATATTGATCTGAATTGGCATTTTATCTATTGATCAGTTTTTCAGTCTTGTTTATATAAGTTTCAATCGAGCTACTTCATTCAATCTTGGTTTTTGTTTTGTTGTTTTGTCAGGTTTAGTGTTATAACATGAGAGATTCTCTTAGTGGCTTCTATTCTCATTTTAATTTTCCAACAAAAGAACTCCCAGATGCAGCACTCTTCATTCTTGGATAATTATCTAAAGGGCATTGGACAGGATTTTGGCACTTTTATTTCAGACTACCTATTGATGTCATTTACCTGGGGCGTAGAGGAATCAACAGGGACTTTGAGTGTTCACTTTTCTCAAAATCTTCTAAAAATATCAGAAGTTCTGAATTTTGAATCTAGGAAATTTTTTAATATTTTAAGCCTGTTTAAAGAAAGTATCAGTGATCTTTTTCTGCTAGACTACATTACCGTGATAAGGATGCGTTGCTAGTGTCTTGTATAGTCATGAAGCTGCTTATGCATGATTCAATATTACATGAGTATCGAGTAGATACTGTGTGTTGCATCATATCATTCATGACATCGAGATTTCAAACATGTTTCCTACTTCACTAAGAATTGGGGATGGTTCTTATGACTTAATAAGTGATCCAGAGAATGGGCAATTATGAATACAATTATGGAGTCTTATTTTGGTTGATGCAAGCATTTATCCATGGACCATGGTCATTCATCAGTCTTTTGCTATTTAGCGGTCATTGAAGCCTATAACCTAAGCAAACAAGCTTTTAGGTAAGCCTGCTATTTTGAATTAGAATATTGGAGAAATGCTGCATTCCTTTTGTTTTGTATGCATGTAAAGCACGCATATGTTTTCGATCCTTTGGAGAAACTTCAGTGAACTAGAATCAGTTTTTATCATTTTTTTTTTTTTTAAATTGTGTTGTTTTTGTTTGTGTTTCATGCCATGGCTGCATTTGAACATGTTTCCATAAACCATGGATGGATTGGCTAAGTTCATCCCAAATTCCTGTGTTTACACAATAATATCAGGTGTTCTGATCTGTAAGATCTGGATATAGATGCATGTGCTCCTTAAGGCAACAGAGTTTCGCGAGGTGTAAGGCTACTAAAGGAAATGTTGTCTAGTTAGTTATTCAGAATTTCTGATATTCTTTCTGGTATTTTGAGATCAGTGAACACTCTTTGAAGGTGTTATTGATTATTTTTTTTGGCCTCATACTGAATTGCTCTGCAAGGTAGACAACTGGGAATGGAAGATATCTTGATAACTGGTCTGCTGATTTAAGTGTATCCATTACAACTTGCGAAAACACAGCATCTGAAGTTCTTGTAATTGATATTTAGGGATGGAAAGACCAGGATGATTGGGAGAATTTGTAGAATTTGTTTTAATTCTTTTGTTTCCTTTTCCATATTTGCAAATTCATATATGTATTTGGTGTTGATTTCCTTTTCTGGTGTTGGTGTGAATTTTATTTTCAGAGTCTAGGAGTTTGCAGTGACATCTCTTTGCCCAAATGATGTGTGCACCTCGTTTGATGTGTTGTGTGTCAGTTGGAAGGAAGACTTGTGTTGATTTTTCGAAGTTAATTGATCGACAAAGGTGGGAAAATGTTAGGTTTATATGGGGAAATTATAGCATGAGTCAATTTTTTAGCTTGTATCCTGCGTCCAGCTAATGTGCTGGAGAGTTCTTTGAAGCAAGGCCCTGGATTTCTTCCCTTTTCCTGAGCCTTGGTTCAAACGTTCCAGGAAGATGATATTGTCACCAGAAACGGATTGACAAATGTAGAAGTAGAGTACTGCTTGAATTTTTTCAAATGGAATTTAAATCTTAAAAAATAAACAAAAGCAAAAAAACCCTTCTAGCTTTGTTTCTTTATCATGTTACAAAGGTATATATAGTGATACGAATTATTTTTGGATTTTATTGAGTGGAGTAGAATGAATCAAGAATAATTTTTTTATTTTTATTTTTATTATTAATAAAGAAGAAATGGTCTTTACCAAAAAAATATTGTTGGTCTATTATCATGGATTTACAAATGTGTATTTCTTTGGTAAGTGGCATTGAAATATGCTATTTTTAAAATATAAATATATGTTTTTAATGGTGAATAGCTTATTTAAAAGTATATAAGTTGTTTTATTATGTGAAAATTATACGAGGATGGGTTTTTAGATTTAGTTCATCCTTGCGAGATCATGTCCCGGTCATTGTAGCATGTGTCTCGTCTAGGGCATTAGGTATATAATAACTTGATGTCATCCTCAACTTCTTCTGGTTTATAACTGACGGTTTGTTTAGGATTTTAAATTTAATCGTGGTATTTAAACATGAGGATTGTGTTCATTGTGAAACTTAACCTAACACTTTACAGCACGAGTTGATGATAGTCATGCACTATCTGTGTTTGTGTTCTCAAAATCACCTCTTTTTTTGAAGAGGATTCATGAGGAATTGCTCTGATTGCTTGCTGTTTGAATGAACAGTGTAGTATCAAAAAGAACAAGAATATTTATTTTCATAATCTTATTGTTTTGTTTTTCTTTACTTCACAATAATTTGGGATTTAATTTCATATAAGATGAGAAACATTTCACTTCTAAATTCAATGGGATGAATTCTATCTTAGTGATATCAAATCAGATCAATATAATAAATAACAATATGTGAACTTTCAAATAAATTTATTGTTGAGAATTGAAAGATATAACATAGAAAGATCATTTATTCATACCAAATCCAAAAATGAATTCATGATCCAATTGAAAATTTCTTTATTTTGTTATTTTATTTATCATTCTTTTATTTTTCTATAGAACATTCTCTTTTCTTGTAGAATCATCTAACTAGTATGATTTAATCGTTTTTAAACTTGCATAAGTTACAAACATCTTTAAGACTACGATAAATAATATATTGTTGTTAATAACAGTTATTTGTTCCTGATATTTTCTACTGTCATCACTGTTAATATTGCTTGACCATGCATTATTATTTATTATAAAATAATTTATAGATTCTATTTTTATATTAGCAACAAAAAATGATTTCTGAATTAAGAAATAAAATAGTTAAGGTTGTTTTTTCAATTCAATCTCACAATAATTTTAAATAATATAATTGAATATAATTATATGATTCAATATTTTATTTTATTTCAAATATAATAACAAATAAATTGAGTTCAAATTACATGTAATTTCACATATGATTTGACTCTTAATCATCATGATATAATTATGCATGATTCTACTTTCACGTGAGATGGTGGCAGTGTGTAGAAGTAGAGCAAAGGTTTCGGTTGTTTCCCTGTGAATCTGACTGGTATGCTCAAACGATGTTCGATGCTGCAGGCCATCATGGATCCTGAACTAATAACAAGCTATTCACGAAACAGCTCGTCCTGCAACTTAAAATGCTTAATAAGCTCAATGTCCAAGGGCGAAAAAAAGGAGGAGGAGTTCATGATTTCGTGGACAATAATGCTAAATGACAACTCACCGTTTGAGCACACAAGCACGTCAGGTGCTGGTGAATGTCCCAGTTATGAGCCACAATGCTAATGAATAGCAGCTATGTTAGGATCATGATGTTGTCCTGCCATGTGAAGGCTTCTTGATGGGACTCTCTTTTTTAGTGACTGAATACTGAAAACAGGGAGCATGGTGTCGCAAAGACTTGAGGCCTCAATATAAGCGATAATGAGATGTATGCCAAAGATCTTACACAGGAGATGGCCTTGGAAGAGATCAAACACTAGAATCTCGCCACTGAGTTGGATACGGTGGGGATGCTTCCTCCTCTTACAGGCAAGAGAGGGCTGCTGATCAAATGAGAATCTATTTACACAGCTATGAAACTAATATCATCATGAAAAAGTCTTGCGATCTCTTTCAAATCCACATGCCTCATCTCTCTTTTCTTTGCAGCTTCCTGAAGTACTGCTTTAACAAGCCTCCTATCAATTCCCTGCGTTGTAGAGGTGAAAAAAGGATCGAGTTAATGCTTTGAGACAGCTATCTTTCGTTTGTGCGCCTATTATGGACAGCTGCAATGATCATGACAGTTCACTAACACAACATGTTACGTCTTAAATCTTATGAGGAAATTATAGATTATACAATTAATTGAGGTCATTGCAATTTAAATACTATTAATCACTGCAACGTTGCCATGTGAACTACTGGATAAACAGCTGCCAGGATGATTAAACAAGTCTACACATAATGACATAGAGAGAATGGGAGCTTACTTTACGCGGGAAACTTTGGTCATTGTCAACAGCCTCCTGGTTGCTACGATGCTCCCATAGACCATCAGAAGCAAATATGAGGATTTGATCTCCTGGCTGGAGTTTGCGCACTAGTATTTCTGGCTCTAGACATAGGTTTGGCTTGTGGAAAGGTTCAGGCAATCTAAGCTTTGACTGTAGAGGCTCTTGGTTGAGCTCTGACATTCTAAGATAGGCATCTCCTATGGACCTTGAAACCTGCAAAGGTAAATGTCAATATATGGAAAATAGTTACCTTAACCATTTCAGTTTGTTAAGTTCTCATGAACGCAAGTAACATAACACCTCAATGTTTATGAAAAAAATCGTTTTCCTAATGAGTGCAGCGCTATGGAAAGTAGAGCAAATTATGAAAATTTATTTCCATTTCATCAAGTGTTTTCCAGAATACACTGAAACCTCATTCCTTGAGCAGCACTTGAAGTGCATTCTAGCACAAAGCGCAATTGATTGTTAAGATAATTTTGCTCATACAGCTTTCCTTGCGTGTGAGAACATTACAGCAAATTGCCGGAGCATAATCTCTAACATAAACAGCTACGTTTATGGGGATGAAAATGCAAGAAAATTACCTCTGTGATGCCCTTCACGCGCCAAACTTTGTACTTGTGCATGACAATCTGTTAATCATTAATTGGGGTGCGGGTGCAAAGACTGGAGTTCATCTCTCACAGATTCTATATTAGCATTGTACTCTGTAGATAATTGTACTGAAGCAGCTTCCCCGGTTCCTCTATCTGCTCCTCCTAAAACCGCTTGGGAGTCTCCAGCATTTGCTATATATAGCAGTCCATTGCATATGACTCCCACCATACAACATGATCCCACAGATGCCATATTGGCTTACTGAGCCACTGCTTTTTCACAAATGAAAGAAAATCCTCTTCTGTAGCTGCAAAAGCCTTCTTGATAACAGTTTCCGATACATCTTGTTGCTCGGAGACAATTTCTGCATCACAAATAAGCGGAAAATTATTAAAACTAAGGATCTGTCTGTCCATTTGAAAGATACTAGTCAATACTTTGGGCCAACTGGGAAGTTAAATATAGATCCACTAGAGAATCAGTCGATTTGAAATATCAAAAAAAACTTCATCAGGAACGGAACACAGATCCCAAGAAAATGGAACAATTTCCTATAAGTTTGAAGATCAAAAGAGTGGAGTAAGTGAGACAATGAGGAACAATTTTCTACAGTCTAACTGTATGTTTCAAGAAAATACATCTAAGTTCTGAACTCCTTTAAACTTGACCAACTTGCAATCTATCTTCATTGGGACACAATCTACTCGGTGACATTACTTGTATACTAAAACGAGTGGGATTTTCAAACGTACATTTGTCATTGTGTATTTTTTTTTTCATTTTAATCCTTAAACTTTGTTTTTGGACAAATAAGTTCTATTTAAGGGGTAATTAATTTTAAATTCTTATGAAAAGATAGGATTGGAAGATGAAGGGTTGAAATGAAAAACAAGACAAATATAGATGATGTACCAAAATTTTTGAAAACATTCACTTTGATCCTCTAACTTAAACAATCATGTAAATTATACAATTACAGTTCCTCAAAATTGTTGCAATTTCATTTTGCTATAAAGGTTTGTTTTTGTTCCTAGTTAAGAGAGGAGA